>NC_085001.1:3666916-3671916 GCF_963854185.1 Sardina pilchardus | reverse complement strand
GCATCTGACCTCTGACCTCTTGACCTGTGCCCTGTCAGAACCCCCACGTATCTCGGGCTCGTCGTCCCCGGAGGAGATGCTGGTGGCGGTGGACAGCGTGCTGGAGCTGGAGTGTGTGGCCGAGGGCGTCCCCCCTCCCTCCCTGAGCTGGCTGAAGGACGGCCGACCCCTGGGGGAGAGATCTGACCTCATCCAGAGGGGGGGGCAGCTCCTCAGGATCAATAAAGTGCAGGTACGACCGTCTAACGATCAATAAAGTACAGGTACGACCGTCTAATGATCAATAAAGTACAGGGACGACTGTGTAACGATTAATAAAGTACAGGAACGACTGTGTAACGATCAGTGATGATTAATAAAGTACAGGAACGACTGTGTAACGATCAGTGATGATTAATAAAGTACAGGAACGACTGTGTAACGATCAGTGATGATTAATAAAGTACAGGAACGACTGTGTAACAATCAGTGATGATCAATAAAGTACAGGTGCGAGTGTGTAATGATCGGTGATGATCAATAAAGTACAGGTGCGAGTGTGTAGCGATCAGTGATGATCAATAAAGTGCAGGTGTAATGATCAATAGTGTTGATTAATAAAGTACAGGTGCAATATGCTGTTTGGTGTGTGTGTGTTGACATGTCATGGTGTGTGTACTGTATGTGTGTATGTGTGCACCGTTCTGTGCCGTATGTGTGTTGATGTGCTGTGTGTGTGTGTGTGTGTGTGTGTGTGTGCAGGTGGAGGATGCAGGCCTGTACACCTGTCTGGCCTCAAGTCCAGCTGGGGAGGACGGCAGGAATCACTGGGTCAGAGTCCAAGGTGAGCTACCTGGCCAGGCCAGAGCCCAGTGGGACGTCCGGCACTGTAAATGCTCCAGCATTAGGGCCTAGCGTTTACGGTACTGTACTGTAAATGCTCAAGCATTAGGGCCTAGCTTTTACGGTACTGTACTGTAAATGCTCAAGCATTAGGGCCTAGCGTTTACGGTACTGTACTGTAAATGCTGAAGCATTAGGGCCTAGCGTTTACGGTACTGTACTGTAGATGCTCAAGCATTAGGGCCTAGCGTTTACGGTACTGTACTGTAAATGCTCAAGCATTAGGGCCTAGCGTTTACGGTACTGTACTGTACATGCTCCAGCATTAGGGCCTAGCGTTTACGGTACTGTACTGTAAATGCTCCAGCATTAGGGCCTAGCGTTTACGGTACTGTACTGTACGTGCTCCAGCATTAGGGCCTAGCGTTTACGGTACTGTACTGTAAATGCTCAAGCATTAGGGCCTAGCGTTTACGGTACTGTACTGTACATGCTCCAGCATTAGGGCCTAGCGTTTACGGTACTGTACTGTAAATGCTCCAGCATTAGGGCCTAGCGTATACGGTACTGTACTGTAAATGCTCAAGCATTAGGGCCTAGCGTTTACGGTACTGTACTGTAAATGCTCAAGCATTAGGGCCTAGCGTTTACGGTACTGTACTGTAAATGCTCAAGCATTAGGGCCTAGCGTTTAGTGCTGATACTGTAAATGCTCAAGCATTAGGGCCTAGCTTTTAGTGCTGATACTGTAAATGCTCAAGCATTAGGGCCTAGCGTTTAGTGCTGATAGTACTCACGTACTGTGTGTGTGTGAGATCAGTGGGAGATATTGTAGCTGTGTGCTCATCTGGGTGTGAGGTGAGTGTGAGATATTGTTGTGTGAGGTGAGTGTGAGATATTGTTGTGTGTGGTGAGTGTGAGATAGTGTTGTGTGTGGTGAGTGTGAGATATTGTTGTGTGTGGTGAGTGTGAGCTATTGTTGTGTGAGGTGAGTGTGAGATATTGTTGTGTGTGGTGAGTGTGAGATATTGTTGTGTGTGGTGAGTGTGAGATATTGTTGTGTGAGGTGAGTGTGAGATATTGGTGTGTGAGGTGAGTGTGAGATATTGTTGTGTGAGGTGAGTGTGAGATATTGTTGTGTGAGGTGAGTGTGAGATATTGTTGTGTGAGGTGAGTGTGAGATATTGTTGTGTGAGGTGAGTGTGAGATATTGGTGTGTGAGGTGAGTGTGAGATATTGTTGTGTGAGGTGAGTGTGAGATACTGTAGTGTGAGGTGAGTGTGAGATATTGTTGTGTGTGGTGAGTGTGAGATCGTGTTGTGTGTGGTGAGCGTGAGATACTGTAGTGTGAGGTGAGTGTGAGATATTGTTGTGTGCGGTGAGTGTGAGATAGTGTTGTGTGTGGTGAGTGTGAGATATTGTTGTGTGAGGTGAGTGTGAGATATTGTAGCTGTGTGTTAATCTGACCCTCACCCATGCCCCCTAGTGACCCACTACTTACCCTATGACAATTGCTAATCCCTTTGGACAATTCCTAATCCCTATGGCAATTCCTAATCCCTATGACAATTCCTAATCCCTATGACAATTCCTAATCCCTATGGCAATTCCTAATCCCTATGGCAATTCCTAATCCCTATGACAATTCCTAATCCCTATGGACACTTCTTTCCCTACACTGGACTATTTGAACTTTCTGACACTAAGCGACCTTACTGTCCTGTAACTGACCCTAGGCAGATGGGTTGGGCCCTTGAGTCATGGATCTGCCCGAGGTTGCTTCCTGTATGTATCTCCAATTCTAGGGAGTTTTTCTCTGCCCTGTTACTCATGAGCTCTCTCTGAATGATTAGCACTCTGTAAAGCGCCATGAGACATGTGAAATGTTTTGCGGCTCCGTAAGTGAAATTAAATTGAAGTTGAAATCTGGAGGGAGATAAATGACGAGCTTGTGTGTGTGTGTGTGTGTGTGTGTGTGTGTGTGTGTGTGTTTCAGTTCCGCCCACCCTGCTCGGCTCGGATGATGTCAGAGTGGTCACCGTGCCGATAAAAGGTCACCTGACCCTGGAGTGCCAGACGGACGGAGACCCGCCCCCTATGATCGAGTGGCACAAGGACGAGGCCAAGCTGCAGGTCAGACCTGCGGGCACGGCGCCATGGGCAGGCACAGGGGATGCCAGTTCCGCTTATTATAAGCGACTTTGGGCTCGCTTGCTTTTTTGTGAAGTTGCTTGGAAAAATCAGAAGTCGCGGGTTGCGGTTTGCGGGTTGCGGGTTTTTGGGCTTGTTTTTCCGAGTTGTGACTTGTTTATACTGTAATTTTCTCCGTACACCGCCTCCCTTTTCCCTGTATACAATCTTAATGCACCACGTCCATACAATTCCTATGCACCACGCACAAACACAAGTGTACACGCAGCTCTGACAACGAAAGGATCTCGTAGCAGCCTTTTTAATAACACACGGACGACCTGTCTCTGTCATTGGCCGTTTCAGAAGCCGATATTTTTTTTTTGGTCTTCGGTCGCTTGTTTTGGGCTTGTTTTCAGGGTCCAGGTATCTTATTTTCCTAGCAAAGTATGGCAACACTGGTTGGCACAGTGGTGGTATGGGGGCGGGGGATGGTGGGGACTGGACTCTTCTGCAGATAGCCTGCACACAATTTCCAATTCCTTCAGAAATCCTCCACCTCCAGCAGTAAGGATTTGGAGGTGCAGAGGGACCTGAGAGATTTGGAAACAGCAGCAGGACATGGCCAAAGTAGATACAGTATGAACTGCTGTATTGTGGGGTATTGTTATGATGATTGGATTCATGTTTATAAATCTCTGTCTGTCTCTCTCTCTCTCTCTCTGTGTTTGTGTTTGTGTGTGTGTGTGTGTGTGTGTGCGCGCATGTGTGTGTGTGTGTGTGTGTGTGTGTGTGTGTGTGTGTGTGTGTGTGTGTGTGTGTGTGCTCTCCAGCCGGGCGGTCGTATCCAGAGCATCGCTGGCGGTCAGATCCTGGAGATTGCGGACGTGCGGGCGGAGGACAGCGGCCAGTACAGCTGCATGGTGACCAACATCGCCGGGAGCAACAGCCTCTTCTTCACCGTGGAGATCTTATGTGAGATCACAACCTCATCTATCTGTCTATCACACCTTTATCTGTCTGTCTATTGCAACCTCACCTGTCTATAGCTCACACCTTTACCTGTCGGTCTATCACAGCCTCATCTGTCTGTAGATCATACCTTCACCTGCCTGTCTATCACACCTTTACCTGTCTGTAGATCACACCTTCAGCTGTCTAACACACCTTTTACCTGTCTCTCTATCACACCTTAAAGGGATAATCCGGAGTGAAATGCATTTTAGATCAATTTTTCGGACTACTGGGAGTACATACGTTGAGTTGACACCAAAATCATGTAATTCGGATGTATTTTGAGAAAGTTCGAGTTCATCGTTTTTAGCCAAAACTCGTTAGCCTGGAAGTGACCGGGGCAAGTCCTTTCGCCGCTACAAAACGCTATTTTTATACCTCTTCTACTGTTCCAACCAACACTACACTTACGTGGTAGTGAGTAGAGGGTCCCTAAAGCCAAACCGAAGTATCCCCACGTCTTTATGTGGTCGGATAGAGAGTCCAGAATGAATTTAATCGAGTCAGTACCTTTCCGGAAATGTCGCTGCTGCAGCTAGCAACGTGTTAACAACATTTTAATAACATTTCCGGAAAGGTACGGACTCGATTAAATTCGACTATCCGACCACATAAAGACGTGGGGATACTTCGGTTTGGCTTTAGGGACCCTCTACTCACTACCACGTAAGTGTAGTGTTGGTTGGAACAGTAGAAGAGGTATAAAAATAGCGTTTTGTAGCGGCGAAAGGACTTGCCCCGGTCACTTCCAGGCTAACGAGTTTTGGCTAAAAACGGTGAACTCGAACATTCTCAAAATACATCCGAATGACATGATTTTGGTGTCAACTCAACGTATGTACTCCCAATAGTCCAAAAAAATTGATCTAAAGTGCATTTCACTCCGGATTATCCCTTTAACCTGTCTGTCAATCACATCTTAACCTGTCTGTCAATCACATCTTAACCTGTCTGTCTATCACACCTTCAGCTGTCTATAGCTCACACCTGTGCTCGTCTGTATCTGGTGGAGTGTCATTAACATAAAGCATGAA
>NC_085001.1:3591916-3629416 GCF_963854185.1 Sardina pilchardus | reverse complement strand
AAGCGCACCCATTGCCCACATGCTTTGGGAGGAGCCCGTGCAGATCTGTCACGCATGCGGCCCTGTTCTGACCTCCACTGGCCTTCAGAACCACCGGGACATGCATGCGTGTGTGTGTGTGTGTGTGTGTGTGTGTATGTGTGTGTGTGTGTGTGTAGACAGACAATGTGCCTTAGTATAAAACAGAGACAATCTGCAGCAATACAAGCAGCCAATGTGCCTTAGTATAAAACAAAGACAATCTGCATTAAACATCGAAAGTGCTTTAGTATTGATAAAAAACCAGTGCACAGCTCATTGCATACAAGCAATTTGGAAACATCTCACCAAGACAACACAGCTTGCCTGGGGTTGTGAAAGTCTTGCAGAAAGAAAAGTGTTGTATCTCTCCAACTTTTCTAATGTTTTAGAATGGCTTTTATTCCGACCCTCACTGAAAATACTGCCCCCTTCAGGAAAGGAGTAAAGTTACGGATTAGATGTTAATATGTGAAATGTGTTCAAATATCCAGTGTGCCTTAGCATAAGCAGCAAAGACAATCTGTGTGGGTTTAAACAGCCAATGTCCTTTAGTGATACAGTGCAAAGCCACAGGAAACAAACGCTTTCCTTTTCCTCTGCAGTTTAACCTGCTTCTGTCCCCAAATGTCACAGTTCAGAACAACAACAGACGCTTTCCTTTCTCCTCTGTAGTTCAGCACCAGTTGTCATGGGGACACTCTGGCAGAGCTGGGGTCAGCCGTCCTCCCTGCCCAGTGCATAGCTGAGAATAGCCTCCTGACCAAAGAGAGCATCAAGCAGCAAAACATACACACCAAGGATGTCAAACATCCACCCTGGTCACCTGACATAGCCACTACACACCTCCGGTTAAAGCCTAGTCCATGACTTCATGCAGACTCACAGTGGCCTGGGCTCCTTTAGCACAGCCATTGGGCCTCACTCCACCAATCAGCTCCACCAGGTTCAGAGTTCAGAGTTCACTGCTGTCTGACAGAACAGTCCCACACTCCCAGGAATAAAGATGGCCATGGAATTCTACCAGAAATAAAATGGAGTTTAGTTTTTTATTGTTTTTATTATTATTATTATTATTGTAATTATTATTATAATTATAACTATTGAGTATTTTTTTGTATTGGTATCACCTTTGCGTTGTTGAATGTGTTTTCTTGTACGTGTGATGAGCAGATAATGTGGCATATTGGAAAAGTCGGCTTCAGCAATAGCGCCTCCTAGCTGCAGGAGCTGCTGCACTACCTCTGGGAAACGGAACTGACCACTTTCTAAACATGAGGCTGAAGCACAATAAATTGGATTACAAACTAAATGATGGGCTTTTTCCATTTATTTTGATAATGACGTGTGTGTGTGGGGGGGGATTGTGTGTGTGTCTGTGTTAGTGTATGTGGCATGTTATCCATAGTTTACTTGAGTGTGGACTAAGGCCTTTGTGTTAGTGTGTCTTTGTGTCCGTGTCTGTGTGTGTCTGTGTGCATGTCTCTGTGTGTGTGTGTGTGTGTGTGTGTGTGTGTGAATGTGTGTAAGGGTGAAGGAGTTGGGTGTGTGTCTGCGTTAGTGTATTTGGCTTGTTGTCATAGTTTACTGAACTGTGGACTGGATCCATTGTTTAATTGTGCATGTGTGTGTGTGTGTGTGTGTGTGTGTGTGTGTGTGTGTGTGTGTGTGTGTGTGTGTGTGAATGCGTGTATGGGTGAAGGAGTTGGGTGTGTGTCTGCGTTAGTGTACTGTATGTGGCATGTTAGTTTACTGGACTGTGGACTGGATCCATTGTTTATGTGCGTGTGTGTGTGTGTGTGTGTGTGCGTGTGTGTGTGTGTGCGCGTGTGTGGGGGTTTATGGTTACACTGTTCTCCTCTAGGCTGTGGGCGTGGTCCTCCCTCTGTTCTCAGGATCAGTATCAACGTATTGGTTACATTCAGACACCTTGTGTGGGTACACTCTCAGTACACCTCCTGGCAGACACCTACACCACACACACACTACACACGCATGTTTGATTTCCAGGCCTGGGGGTGGGGGGGCTCTCCAGGCTGCCTGGGGGAAACGGGATTTACAAATAAAAAAAAAAAACTCCTTTGCGTTGTTTTTGTCTTCGCCAGGATGGACAACTGCAGTGGTCCTGTCTTGGGTCTTTCCTAAAAACAGTGAATATCCAACAAGGCCTGTGTACTTAGAGGAGAGGAGCGGCATAGGAGCGCTGTCCGGACTCAAACGTTTGCTTAAGTTTGAGGTGCTCTTTGGATGGGATACTGAATGCCGAAACCCAAAGAAACTCCAAAGCACTCTCAGTTGTATAAGTTAAAAAGCCTTTATTGTTATGGCTTGGTCATATTAACCTTCTAAAAACTGACGCATTTCGGCTACATGCCTTCTTCAGGGAGTGCCTATGTACTACTGAGCAGCATAAGGCATTGTAAAATAGACACTGAGTATGTAGTGTGAAGGTTGGTACATGTAGTGATGGAAAAGTCCAGCTTCAGAAAATGGCCGGGTTTCCCAGATTTGTTAAGAAGCTATTAGGAGCGCTCTAAGAACGTTCTAAGAACGCTCCTAAGAAGTTCTTAGCACTTAAGAGCTTCTTAACGAATCTGGCAAACCCGGCCAATAAACGTCCAACCATGTATTCATGGGTTTCATCAGGTTCCTTTCCACAGGTGCAAAACTAAGCAAAACAAGAGGGCATAGGTTATCTGACGATAGTTTCCATTACGTGATAGCCTGGAAAATTCAGACCCTGGCTTGAGGGCCGGCACCAAGTATGCATTTGAAAATCTCACTAGATTGTTTACTCTTTGACTGAGTAAGTCATCAATGTGCTTATCACTAGTCAATTGACTAATCTGGTCCACTAACAGAACCTCAATAGATGCTACGGCATGTTACATAATGTTCCTTAACACATGACACAGTGTGTAACGACGACAGCCATGGTGGTGATACCAGTGTCCAAATGTCCCCATGACTACAGCTAGCATCAGTCATTGATGGTCATGGAATAGGCCTACTACACCCACTCATTTCAGTGACCCAAGCTAGGCTAGCTACTTCAGCCAAAACATTATTTTGAAATTCACCACAAAACCATCTTTTTCAAAATGTCATTGCAATGGGGCTTATTTCCGGCACCATCTAGAGTTTGCCAGTTAGGTGACACCTTACAGATGGAGATCAGGGGAGCATTTTCTAAAACCGTAGTTGCTAACTAAGTTGGTCGCAATGCAATTACCCATAGCCGACCAACTACATTGTAACAGGTTAGCAGCTATATGGTTTTGGGAAACATGCCCCAGAGAAGTAGAGAAAACAAGAGTGGCGGCTAGGGTTGTTAATGAATAATCGAATATCGAATAATGTTTGTTAAGAATTTATTCGACTAAAATAAATGCCTAATGAATAATCGTTTTAGTCTCACGCAATATGAGAACAGCAACATTTTCCGGTATTTTGCGTGCATGACAAAAACAAGCAGAGATGCGAGCGAGGAAAAGTGCTGGACCTCTTCTTTATTTAGGGGCTCATGGGAACGGGGTACCTAGTAAAACGTAAGCAGGAAGTGTTGTGGTTAGAACAACGTGAAGTGCGAGAGTTAGAGAAGTGTGTGTTATGTTAATGAATGCGGGAGAACTGTTTTGTGAAGCATCTCCATGTTAAACGAAAAGAAGCCTATTAAACTGGTATTCTGAGACATCAAGCCTCTTAATTGTTTCATCACCAATATACCACTAGGATAACCCGTGTTTGAACGATTACCTCGCAAGCTGCCGGCAAGTGAAGTTAAAAGTGATAAGATAACGGGCCAACCGGCAAGGTAACAAAATGTTCATCCGACCATAAACGAAACCAGCACCGGAGATGACCAGTGAGCGTTGCAATCGCTAGCCTACATGTTCAAATAGGACCTACGTCGGATGGCATAATGCCCTGTAAAATAAAGTGTACAACTTGTTGTAAACAACTTATTTCTTGATAAAGGTTTTTTTTTTTTTTTATATATCATCGTTAATATCAATTGTGTGCGTGTTGGACATGTGGGAGTGATGGGTGGGGGCAAATGTTTACACGGCTCTGAATGCCATGTGACGTCATGATTTAGCAAATAATCGATTAATTGTTCAATAACGTTATGATTAGTCGAACATGAAAATTCATCTAAAGTCCCAACCCTAGTGGCGGCACTTCTACACAACACGTTTAAGTTGATGAGATGACTTTGAGGTTTTTTTAAGCTGTCGTTAGCATATCAAATACTGTTAGTTTGTGTGTAGCCTACTATCATGCGCCTTCGGACATTTGTGGAACTATTAACTACAACTCTTTTGTAGGTGAATAAAGAATGTAGAACTAGCTAGCTAACTAACCCTGCTTGGGTGGAAGCTGATGTGAACGATTGTATTGTATGTATGTATGTATGTATGGAGACTAGTTGTGCTGTACAAACACCAGGGCTGGCTCTTCATTTTCTATAGCTCTGCCCCTATCAAGAGTGCCTAGCCTGGATAACTCTTGCGTATCTGAATTTTTGCTCATCCATGATTGCGCGTCCATGTTCTTCGAATGGGTGGAGTTAGGGCCAGCGAGGGTAGGACTATTTGATTGATTGATTGATTTTATTTGACTCAATTTTTTTGCTATAAAATATGATACAGGTTTTGCACCATACATTAATAAAAACAAAACAAACAAAGTCAGGATAACACAATAAAGCCCAAGGGCTTATTTCCATTGTGGTCCCTTAAGGGGGAGGGGGGGAGGGGGCAGAGCAAATGGCAGCAGATCAAGCATCAATCATCACATCCATACATATATTAAATACAATCATCCAGCAATACAATAAATAAGAAAAACAATATACTATTGGCATCTGAACCATTTTTTCAGAGCCTGCTTAAAACCTGCTACACTTCTAACCAGCTTTAGATCACCCGGCAACCTGTTCCACAAGCTTGTGGCTACATACAAAAATGACTACTTACCTAGATTACTCTTAACTCTAGGGGGTACAAAATCAGTAGAGCTGCCCCTGGTAGAGTATCTATGTACATCTCTCACTCTCTCAAAATAATTGATTAAATACCTGGGGACAGCCCCATGCACAATTTTATGTACCATGCACAGGTGAATTTGAGATACTCTGTCCTCAACTTTTAACCACCCAATAGACTCAAAATGAGAAATGTCAAGATGAGATCTCATGGGGAGGTTCAAAATGATCCTTAAAACCTTATTTTGAGCAGTCTGAAGCCTGTGTTTCAGTTGCTTTAAGACACCCATATACCATGAGCAACATGCATAGTCAAAATAAGGCTGAATTAGAGCACTTGCCAGGGTTAGCATTGCTTTCTTGTCAAGAAAACTTGAGATTCTGGCCAAGAAGCGTACTCTCTGATTAACCTTGGCAAGTACCTTTTGCGCTTGGCCCACTCCAGACAGATGGCAGTCCAGCACACAACCAAGGTAACTAACAGAGTCCTTAACACTAATCTCATGACCTCCAACTAAAACTTTAAAACCAGGGGATCTTTTCAGTTTTATCTTAGATCCAAACAGTATGGCTTCAGTTTTCCCTAAATGAAGTGATAGCCTATTGTCTGACATCCACCTGCTGACTTTCAATAGTTCTTCACTGAGAGTTCTCTCCACTATGCTCTTATCTTTATGTGAGACCAATAATGCTGAATCATCTGCATACAAAAAAAGTTCACATGAGCATACAGACTTAAGGTCATTTATATATAGAAGGAAGAAAAGTGGGCCTAAGACACTCCCTTGAGGGACCCCACAATCTATGCTTTGTGGTTCAGATATTGTTCCCCCAATATCTACCACCTGCTTCCTGTCCTTCAAATAAGACCTCACCCATCTGACTGCTAAGTCATTAAATCCAATGGCTTTTAATTTGCGTACCAAAATGCCATGGTCAACGGTATCAAAGGCCTTCTGTAGGTCTAGCATGACCATACCACAAAAATTACCCTTATCTACCTCCCTCCTGATGTAGTCGGTTAGATACAGTAAACAGGTGTCAGTGGAATGTGATTTCCGAAAGCCAGACTGAAATTCATAGAGTAGATTTTGTGATGATAAATACTTGTCAATCTGTTCAAAAATTATCCTTTCAATTATCTTTGACAGACTACAAAGAATGGAAACAGGTCTATAATTTCCATGATCTAGTTTACTCCCTTTCTTGTAAAGTGGAATCACTCTAGCAAGCTTAAGATCATTTGGAAATTTTCCTTGCACAATAGACAAGTTTATGATATGGGTGATACATGGGGTGATAACCTCAGCAGCATCTTTTAAAAATCTAGATGGAATATTGTCAAAGCCAGTGGCTTTTGAGATATTTAGGTTTTTAAGCCGCTCGAGTACAACTGCCTCTGACACTTTTTCAAAAGAGAAGCCATCTACTTTGACCTCTTGCTGAGAATAAAAGTCAAGGATGTGACTTTCACCATACTGCCCTGACTGGTCAGGTAGTTTTTCCACCAGTTTACTAGCAACTGATTTTGAGTTGTGTAATTTCAAAATCTGCTGGCCATTTTGCAAATCTCATACCCCATCTTTAATATAATAATGTAACAGTCATGACTGAAGGAAGCTCAAGTTAAAGGGATAATCCGGAGTGAAATGCACTTTAGATCAATTTTTCGGACTATTGGGAGTACATATGTTGAGTTGACACCAAAATCATGTCATTCGGATGTATTTTGACAAAGTTCGAGTTCACCCTTTTTAAGCCAAAACTCGTTAGCCTGGAAGTGACGCGGGCATGTCCTTTCGCCGCTACAAAACGCTATTTTTATACCTCTTCTACTGTTCCAAACAACACTACACTTACGTGGTAGTGAGTAGAGGGTCCCTAAAGCCAAACCGAGGTATCCCCAGGTCTTTATGTGGTCGGATAGAGAGTCCAGAATGAATTTAATGGAGTCCGTACCTTTCCGGAAATGTTAATAAAGTGTTGTTAAAGCGTTGCCAGCTGCAGCAGCGACATTTCCGGAAAGGTAGGCTACTGACTCGATTAAATTCATTCTGGACTCTCTATCCGACCACATAAAGACGTGGGGATACTTCGGTTTGGCTTTAGGGACCATCTACTCACTACCACGTAAGTGTAGTGTTGTTTGGAACAGTAGAAGAGGTATAAAAATAGCGTTTTGTAGCGGCGGAAGGACATGCCCGCGTCACTTCCAGGCTAACGAGTTTTGGCTAAAAACGGTGAACTCGAACTTACAAAATACATCCGAATTACATGATTTTGGTGTCAACTCAACGTATGTACTCCCAATAGTCCGAAAAATTGATCTAAAGTGCATTTCACTCCGGATTATCCCTTTAAGTTAAAGTTAATGAAACTGAAATCCATTTCCTTCTATTAACCATCTTCTTACCGCACAGGGTGAGGCACAGTTGATTGAAATTACAATTGTGATTAAAAATGTAATTAAAATAGCATAATGATGTACCTGTGAAAACATGCACAATGATACCTTAAGTTTATCTAAAAAAAGTGTTTTGGACCAACAGTGTCAGCATTTTACCATTATAGAGGTAGCATATTAATTAGCTTTGTCCACTCCAACTCAAATGTTTGACTGTCCATCACCAGACACCTTAATTATACACATTATTTCCCATATACACATGAAATCACTAATATTGCTTGCAGTGCAAACTGTGTACTACCCATCAGTAAGATTTAAAATGCTTCAGATAGGATATTCACTCATGTAGAGGATCTAATACTTTGATCTGTCATAAGTTTTCCCCAAAATCATCCCTTCTTGAGGTTTTTTTTTTCAGTTATCCATGTGTTTTTTAATCCGTCTACAAACATATTTGTAAACTCAAACAATGACATTTTTAAATAGTTTAATTTTTGACCCTTTTGAAACAAAGCATGCAGAACATTTTTTTTTTTTAAAGGAAATACTTAATTTAATCTATGACAATGTTTCAATTTCCTATACTGTCTTTGTCTGTGCCATAGGACAACAATATAGGATAACGATAAAGAAGTTTTTTCTTTACAGCAAATCTGATTGATTCAATGCGTGATCAATGCTGGGAATCAAAAGTTTCTCAAACTCCCAGAGTTTCTTGTCCACAAACAGCTGGTCTTTGGAAAGCCTTCCTTGCAGGGGGACCCTAACATGGATGATGCGGCAGACATCGAATGGGACAGCTACATCGGGTCCAAATTGTTTCAGTGTGGTGTGGACCGAGGTCTGCTCCACTCTCCGGGGGTCAATCAGCAGCTTGGTGGGGTTGAACACGTTCTTCCTGTCTGGCTCTCGGTAGATGTGCTCCAGGATGTTCACACCAGGCACGTCCCTCCACTGAGGCAGACGAAATCGCCCACTGTCTTCAAACTGGGTTTTGGGGAAGATGTGGTTCTCGATCCTGAAGACCCCTGCATCGGGATGTTGCTGCTGCAATGTATCCATTAGCTTGTCCAGTTTACCATGTTTGTAAGGCATAATGATCTCATCAAAGTCATTCAGCAAGAGGTACTTTGACTCGTACATATATCTGTATATACATTCATTCAGAGTGGTCAGCTGACCGTAATAATGAATGTCACCATGGTGCAAGTCATACTTCCACCCAGTAGAGGGCGTTAGGAACTTGTCTATTGGCCAAGGCACAACTTCCAGCATACCCTCTCTCCTGTAATACGAGAGGACTTTATCAACATCTGGGCCACAGCTGGTGTTGTAGATGACAACCCTCTGAACCCCAATCAGCTTGTACACCTCCATGGTCTGTGCAAACTGGAGGGCGTTATTGTAGTCCCCAAACAGGTTGGATATGCATATGGTGAAGTTGTACCTGAATGATTCTTTTACCTTCTGGTTTTGGATTAGCAAAAATGTCAAATTGTGGATGGCGGTTTGGTCAGTTGTCAAGCTGATATGTGTGGCTTGCTTTAGTGATTCACCTGTGCAAAACACATCTGAAGTCACAAAAGGAAAGCCAAAGTTATCACTGTGCATGTCGACTTTCGCCTGTGAACTTGCGCACTGACCCAGAGCCCCATTAGCCTTAGCATTTGGCCTAGCATTAGCATCAGTGCTAGCACTCCCATCAACGTTAGCGTTAGCATGATCGTTGGCACACAGGACGCAGTAGAGCGGCTGCAGCTCCTGCCTGCAGATGATGCTGATGACCCGGATAGCCCCGCCCCGTCTGTGGTCCTTAAACGCAGACACCATGAGGTGCTTGGAGCCTGGGATGGGGGTGATGGTGTCCGCGGGTGCCCGTTGCCATGGCTGCAGTGCAGGCTCTGCTGAGGGTGTGTCCGTGTTCATCAGGGTCATCTCCCGCCCCCACCTCAGGATCAGGAGGACCGTGAACGCGCTGATGCCGAGCAGCAGGGCCAGCTTCCTCTGCATCATGTCTCTGCACTGATGTACTGCATCTACATCTCTGGAAAACATGGGGTATGGAACTCATGAGCTCCTTCACACACATATATGTATACACACACACACATTTATGAAAACATTTAAATATATGCAAATTAGTTATTTTGTTTCTTTGTTACTCATTAGTCTGGGGAGTCTGCGCTGCATTTCTACTGCACAAGGGGTATGATCAATGGGCAAACGTGGACAGGAAGCAGGAAAGATAAATGTTCAGGTTTCCAGCCAGAGCTGCAGGGCGAAATCCAATCGCCGGCAGATCGGACTGGGTTTACCCAGTCTACTCTAGCGAAACATGTCATCCAAGGACACTAAATACAGATGTCATCCAAGGACACCAAACTTTATTGGTTTCACTAGGCTAAACAAAAGGAAAGAAATCTGCATCTACTGTGTAAGAGTCTGCCACTTTCCAGTGCCAAGCGTGAACTTCTTTGAATGCGGATACTCTGTTGATGTTTAAAACTATTGGATCTGCCCAGAGCCACTCAGATCTGCCATAACCAATCACTAACGTTTGGTCGTGATGTGACATGCTCAAACTAGCACACGACCTCAGCACCATCATTCTCAGCTACTTTCGCTGATTGGACCTGCACATTTTTGTCTTGAGAAAACCCATGAATATACCGCAGACCCGGACTACGTATGAAGTGAAATGAAAACTGAATGGAAGTAGGTAAGAATATGGAGCCAGGCTAGGAGATTCCTTGCATGAGTCAGAATCTCTGATGCACCTGTGTGAAACCAAACTTGATAAATAGACTCTGGACCCATCCTGAGGACGCACAATACATTTGGTGTATTTTGACCACTAGGAGGTACTATAATCACAGGAAGTAGTCTCATTTTTCAGAAATGCTTTCACATATGAAAACCAAACTTGGGACCCCATCCCCCACACAATACACTAAGGAGGTGCTAGAGTTACAGGAAGTTAGCTCATATCTAAGCAACACTCTCATTTCCCAAAACAAAACTTGGTACAGGGACTAGGGACTCCATTGTCAGGGCACACATATAATCTGGTGCCCTTTAGGGCTCGCTGCAACTAGCAAAAAAGTGTTTTGGCATTTTGAATGTTCGTTACAGTTTTTCTCAAATGCTAAAACACATTTCACAAACGTTTCCTCCATGTTCCCCAATGGCTAAACACAATACCCTTTTATAAAGCTACATAAGCACAACCACACCTTCTCACTTCAAAACTCAAACTTTCACACCAAAAGAGCAGCTCGAAGCTTTCAAAAATGTAAACACTACAGCAGGGATGGGCAACTGGCGGCCCGCCTCCTCACTCAGTGCGGCCCGC
Organism: Sardina pilchardus; assembly: GCF_963854185.1. Lineage (NCBI taxonomy): Eukaryota > Metazoa > Chordata > Actinopteri > Clupeiformes > Clupeidae > Sardina > Sardina pilchardus. The sequence continues at coordinate 3,618,652 of NC_085001.1, read as the reverse complement.
GGATGATCATTTTTACTGTGATTAAAAATGCGTTTTTTTTTTTTTTTTTTTTTTTTTAACCGCACCATCATTGTTATTATACTGTTCGCCGATAGATTGTGCCTACTATGCAAACCATCTTGGACCTTTACCATCGCTGAGGAAAAACAGTGCACACATGGAAGAAAAGTAGAAAACTCATTGAGAAAACCGTAGGCTACCTTTCAGTCAAAATCGGAAGCAGTGTCTGTTTATAGAATGGTAAGGCACACCCATGTCAAGTTTTGCTAGAGACTATATCAGCCATGAAAGATTTAAACTTAAGTCGCCACTACACTACAACACCTTGCGAAAAGTTATCAGAAGTAGCCTGCCCTACACACACGGAGCTTCTCGGCCGCTGTCGTAGCCGACCTCAAATCAAAAGTAGGCTAGCCTACACTAACATAATTGGCAGAACTACACAATCCGTCTTTTGCTGTTTCGCTTGAGCTTGCCAAAGCAAAGAAGCTATATCAGATGGCGAAATTGTTTGGGTGCGTAGTGGAGGTAAAAACTTCGAAACGGTATATTTGTCCCGACGCACGGTGACGCGCATAATTGTTAACATTCTGATAATGTCGAGGGGGGGAGCTGAGACAAATCATGCATGACTGCAAGTAGGCCTACTGTAGCTTACTTTTTGGCGTTGGATGAGAGTACAGATGTGATGGATGTTACATGTTACATCTGTAATCTCATTATGGACGTTAGGGAATGTCTATAAATTCTTAAAAATGGAGTGGGAGCATAAATGCATTGAATGAGGCTTGTTGCACTTCATGATGGGCCATTGTTTTTTAGTTCTGTGCCATCATTGAATGGTGATTTATGTGAGCTCTTTGCACTGAAAATAATACTTATCACTGGCTGTAAAATATTTGTATTTGTTGTTAGGGAGTCTATGTTAAAAATGCATTTGAGCATGAAAATGGACATATTTCGTTCTTATTCAGAATTATTTTGCAGCATCAGATGTGCGGAAGTGCGCGGCCACATTTGGCCCTCTGATGGTGGTGATAAAAAAATGTGGCCCTCTTAGTCATGAAAGTTGCCCATCCCTGCACTACAGTATACACATCATTACACACTACAGCAAACGATTTAAAACACAATGCTCAATTTGTGAGAAGGTTCTTTGTTTCATAACTGCCAAGTGCCAATGCATATTTTTAAAAAAACTTTAGAGTAACGGATCTTCTTAGATCTCTGCAGAGGATTAGGCCTTTAGAGTTGTGAGTTTCATATGAAGAGTACAGAAAATTCTGCAAGTACACTACTGTAACACAACTCAATGCAATAACCACAATCTATTGCACACAAAAGTACTCTTGAAAACATGATTTCTTCTTTCACACCACACACAAACACACACCACAGTCACTGTGCGCATTAGCAACACGTGTCTTCAATTTGGAGTCGTTGTGTGTAATAAATGACGCCAGGTGTGTTCATTGTGTTCAGTTATTGCTGACTGTGGCAAGCATTTTGCATCACATGAGCTTTCATTTGAGAATATGTTTTGCAACATGTGTTTTAGCAAGGAAAAAATGTGCTGAGATGTATGAGAACGGAGGATTGTGTTTTGTGAATTGTGTCTTTGTGAAATGTGTTTATGATGTTGGAATTTTTGGATCTAGTCAAGTTCAACGCATCATATTTCTCTCTCTGCTCCCGTTGGTGGCCACGAGCAATGATGCACGTTACGTTTACCCCAAGTATCTGTGGTAACCAAAAAAGATGTGGGCGAGCTAAACGACAGTGCTACAACTTTGTTATCCAACTGTGTTATCCAATTGCATGCAGTGAGATTTTCAAATGCATGCTTGGTGTTGCCCCTCGAGTTGGGTCTGGTTACTACCAGGCCAGTCTTTTGCAAGAAAAATGTGATTATTTTAGAGTGATTATGTTTATACCTGTGTGTTAACTGTTTAGACAACGTGATGTCAGAGTTGAGACAAGGATAAAAGCAATCGAGAAAAACTGTAACAGTATTTTTGTCTAAGTGACATTGCAACTGTAGACGTAGGCTTTGTCGCCGAACATGACTATAAACCAACATTTGATATACAATTGCTCTGTCAACCTTCAATAACTGAACAGATTAGGTAGGTTGACCACACCCTTTGCATTTTTACTAGAACTAGAAAACTGGAACTAGAAATAGAAAAGCACTCATGGAGCGCAGACCCCTGCCTGTATTGTTCCTCCTAGGTTGTCATCCATTTGAACCTAAACTATTCAGATCGCCACCATGTGGCCATACCATGCCATTACACCACTAACCGAAAAACATAAACGGCTCCAGAATCCCGACGGTGTTACAAATCACTCCCAAAATCAACTTGTTTCGTCCTTGCGTCATTTCTGACATTCGCTGAAAATTTCATCGAAATCTATCCATCACTTTTTGAGTTATCTTGCTAACAAACAGACAGACAGACAAACAAACGCCGGTCCCCGATGAAAACATAACCTCCTTGGCGGAGGTAACAACTTGACCACTGAGTGCAAGTAGAGTTTGTCCTGAAGGGTAGCAGCATAGCAGGATGAGAAAGTAAGGCCTTAGAGGAGCAGAGATGAGATTGAGAGAGAAATAAAGATATTAACCTTAGAGGAGCAGAGATGAGATTGAGAGAGACATAAAGATATTAACCTTAGAGGAGCAGAGATGAGATTGAGAGAGAAATAAAGATATTGGCCTTAGAGGAGCAGAGATGAGATTGAGAGAGAAATAAAGATATTAACCTTAGAGGAGCAGAGATGAGATTGAGAGATAAATAAAGATATTAACCTTAGGGGAGAAGAGATGAGATTGAGAGAGAAATAAAGATATTAACCTTAGAGGAGAAGAGATGAGATTGAGAGAGAAATAAAGATATTAACCTTAGAGGAGATGATATTAGATTGAGAGAGATCAACTGTGTATGAGTGTAATGCCAGTGTCGAGCATCTGAACAATGAACCAAAACAAGCTCTGCTAGTCCAGGAAACACACACACACCACACACACACACACACACACACACACACACACACACACACACACACACACACACACACACACAGAGGCAACATGAGCCTCATTTTACATGCACATAGGGAAATATGAGAGTGGACGCCTATGGGGAAGTGTGTGTGAATTTTGTGTGCATTTCAGTTGTTTCAGTTGTGGGAAAATGAACAAGCCAATAATATCTTCCAGAAAGCGTGCGCATACACACAAACACACGCACACACACACATTAAAAAGACACAAGACAGGCATGGTGATCGAACAGCTACTGACCATTGTTCCTAGAGGTTAGTGATAGTGAGATTCAAACTGAAGTGATTTCAAGGGCTGAAAATATTATGAAGACAACACAAATATTTCACAGGCCTTGGTTTTGGAACCATTCTTGATTAGACAACTTTTGAACAAAATATGAGACGGTGCCGGAAAAAAAAACAACCTTATCTGATTCTGATCTGATCTGACTTATGTAATGATACAGATATTTCTTTAAAAACTTCGCCTATTTGTTTTTTATAGCAAAATTACCAAATGGGGGGGCAGCCGTGGCCTAGTTAGGGCTGCCGTCTTGTAACCGTTTTGTAATAAAAATGTTGATGGGGGAAGTGGTTGAGTACTGCACACACACACACACACACACACACACTTGAGCAAGGCACCTAACCCCTCACTGCTCCCTGAGCGCTGCTATAGCAGGCAGCTCACTGCTTCGGGTGAGTGTGCGCTTCACCTCACTGTGTGTTCATTAATTCACAGATGGGATAAATGCAGAGACCAAACTGATGTATTTGGCCAGAGAAAACCTGATTTACTGATTAAATGATACATTCCCAAAATTGAAACACAAAAACACACAAAGTCCCTCAGGCAATACAGAAACTACAACAGGTGTCCTTTCATATCTCCCTAATTGCCGTGTTGCCAGTGTGTGTGTGTGTGTGTGTGTGTGTGTGTGTGTGTGTGTGTGTGTGTGTGTTTCCTGGAATGAATAGTTGGTCGAAATGGGATACTTTGTATGGCCTCGAGGATATGCAACATCGAAAGACAACTTGGGCAAAATCTGAGATGGTGCTGTAATAACCTTATTTAATTTGTTAAATACTGTACCTCCACATGTGATTATAAAGTACAGACATTTCTTAATGGTACTGTAAGTAAATGCATAAAACATGCACACACACACACACACACACACACGGCTCAGGAAAACCAAGCCACCCCAGACCACCCCTGCTGTAAATACACTACTCCCTCTGGAGACTATAGTGTTAGTAATAGCTAAACAATATTAGTAATGAGTAATGTTACTTAATATAATGTCAACTAGTTTAATGTCAACTACAGTTATGGTTACGGTTATGCTCTTTGGCAGACGCCTTTGTCCAAAGCAACTATCAATAACTATGAACTGATCAGGTGGGTAGAATTTTAAACAACTCGACCACTGAGTGTAAGTAAGGAGAGTTTTTCCTGAAGGATAGCAGCACAGCAGGATGAGAGAAAAGGGCTATTTGAAATAAAGACACTCACCTTAGAGAAGCAGAGATGAGGTTGAATCAGGTCATCTGTGTGTACTGCCAGTGTCGAGCATCTGAACAATGAACCAGAACAAACCCTGCTACGCCGATCCCTTCCAGGAAATTGGCTACACACACTCACACTCACAGTCCCACACAGTGCCATACACACGGGAACGTGAGCCTGCTTTTACATGCACGTACTGTAGGGAGATATGGGCGTGGACATCCTGTTGTAGTTTTCTGGTGATAGCTTTGTGTTTACCTCCAGTTTTGTGTAATAACTTCTTCCAGAATTCACGCTCACACACACACACACACACACACACACATGAACACACACACACACACACACACAGCACACAGACAGGTCCCCTGAGAGTGATTTAACATGGTGAGGTGATAGAGCAGCTACTGCCCGTTGTGTCACAGAGGAGATCTTTGGCATCTGAATGATGGCGGCGATCCAGTGCACTTTCCAGCAAACGCTCCACTAAAGAGCATGAATAGCTTTGGTTTAGCAAGTGTGTTTAGCAAACTCTCCATCAAAGAGCACATGAATAGCTTTGGTTTAGCAAGTGTGTTTAGCAAACTTGCTGAAAAGGACGTGCACAGTTTGCATGTGATGTGATTGGCGTGTGGCCAGCTTGTGGTCTGCTTGAGAATGTGCCAAGAACTCCTGCTCTGTGTGTGTGTGTGTGTGTGTGTGTGTGTGTGTGTGTGTGTGTGTGTGTGTGTGTGTGTGTGTGCGTCAGATGAGACTTGGCCAAGGGAGGGCTGGAGGGTGTTACCATACGATCTCCCAAAAGCACTGACCACACCCAGTGCTCTCCCATACAACAGGTGGAATGGTCCTCATTGTGCCGTAGTCTCTCTCTCTCTGTGTGTGTGTGTGTGTGTGTGTGTGTGTGTGTGTGTGTGTGTGAGAGAGAGAGAGAGGTTGTGTGTGTGTGTGTGTGTGTGTGTGTACTGTATGTTTGTGTGAGTGTCTGTGTGTGTGATGTTGTGTGTGTATCTGTGTGTAAAACTAAGGCTAATGCCTTAGGGGGGGAGTGGAGTCTAGAACAAGTCAAAAGGAAATAAGGAGTGATGCAAATGGTCACGTGAAACGGTGACTGTTTTGGGTGTGCATATCAGTGCTAGAAGCAGTTCCTGCTGGTCCTGCTATCTACTCGTCAGCTGAAACATACGGGAAGAAGGAACTGCCCCGACACACACACACACACACACACACACACACACACACACACACCCACCCACCCACCCACCACCACCACCACCACCACCACCACCACCAAACAAACACGGTTAGTTTCCAAATATTAGATTAATTAATTTTATGTAACAGTTTGACAGCTCTAAAAGTTATGACCAAGTTCATACAGAAAAATCGGAGTGACGATGAAGTGGGATGGAGTGGGGGCATGTAGGGGTGCTGGTAGAGCGCTGTGGGGGCATGTAGGGGTGCAGGATCAGTGCTGTGGGGGCATGTAGGGGTGCTGGTAGAGTGCTGTGGGGGCATGTTGGGGTGCAGGGAGAGTGCTGTGGGGGCATGTAGGGGTGCTGGTAGAGCGCTGTGGGGGCATGTTGGGGTGCTGGTAGAGCGCTGTGGGGGCATGTAGGGGTGCAGGTACACTGCTGTGGGGGCATGTAGGGGTGCAGGTAGAGTGCTGTAGGGGTGCAGGTACAGCGCTGTGGGGGCATGTAGGGGTGCTGGTAGAGCGCTGTGGGGGCATGTAGGGGTGCTGGTACAGTGCTGTGGGGGCATGTTGGGGTGCAGGTACAGCGCTGTGGGGGCATGTTGGGGTGCAGGTACAGCTCTGTGGGGGCATGTAGGGGTGCTGGTACAGCGCTGTGAGGGCATGTAGGGGTGCTGGTAGAGCGCTGTGAGGGCATGTAGGGGTGCCCTCGCTGGCTGGCTCCGGATCCCATTACGCTAAATTAAAGGGACACTTCACCGATTAGCATTAAGCTTTGTACCTTTAGAAAACCAGTCATGTTTTTGAATGGCCATCATTCCCTCAGTTTGCCTTGAGATGGGAGAAATACGGATTTCAATGTTGGACTTCCTGCTTTCAATGATGTAAAAATCATCATTTTGCATCATTGAAAGCAGGAAGTCCTATTCATGGGTTTCATTGAAATCCGTATTTCTCCCATCTCAAGGCAAACTGAGGGAATGATGCACGACCATTCAAAAACATGACTGGTTTACTAAAGATACAAAGCTTCATGCTAATCGGTGAAGTGTCCCTTTAAGCCCTGCTTTTAACCAAGAGTAAACAAACCTCTTCCGCAAAGATGACTGTGCTGTTGGATTGGCCTCAAACCAAATAACTTGGTATAGTTATCATGGCACCAATGCTTCATTTGTGAAGTGGGAGGTATGCAGGGGGCAGAGTTATTTTTAGAACAATATTTAGAAATAGCCTATTCATCAGTCCACAGGTGCTTAAAAATGATGGAACGCAACAGGATAGCCCAGCTAGCCAATTCTGGGCGTAGCCCTCTGGCTGCGTTTCAATGCGCTTTTGTGCCGCGGTCTGGAACAAAGAGGCCACCTTGAGGGCGCCGTAGGCTAGTGCAGTCTGATATTCTTTTTGGTTTTTTTTTGTGATGAACTTTTTATTGTAAGTTTCACAACAAAACTTCACACACAAACATTGACCGTCACCACAGTAAAAGCAAAAGTCAAAACCAAGGAAAACAGTTGTACACCACTTAATAAAAGTAAAATAAAAAGACAAATGAGAAGATGGGCCTGTAGAAATAAAAATGTACACAAATAAACAATCTTGCCATCTGATATTCTTTTCAAACAGCGACACAGTTGCATATTCAACACCAAAAGCATGCCAGGTACACCGACTATGCGTTGAATGCCAGGTTTTCTTCCCTCTTAGACTTGTTGTCCTTTTCTCCCAGTTAACTCCTGTAGTTTGCTCCTCACTCTGAGGGCTACTTATTGTAGGCACACAATAAATATGTCAGTGTTAGAGGTTATAGTCAACCACGTGTCTAAGAATAAAAGTAGGAGACTTTATCCAAAGAAGTAATATGAATTGGCTAGGTTATGTTTAGCCAACGTCAGGCTCTGCGTTAAAGAGTCCATCGGCAAAATGATTGTAGCCGAATTTAGGGCATTTACTGGGCAATATTGAAACGGGAGATAAAAACTGAGTTAATCAAGACCATTTAGTGACTCAAGTAGGCCATCAATGGACCCATCCATTGGTTTATTTTTTTCACGAGTTATTTTTTATCCATTCTCTGTGTAGATGCGTGTGGACTAAAGGACCGGAGCTGCTTTTAAATATTAGAGACTACCAGCCTGCGGCCGCCGCCTACTGGACATGACACACAACTGCCCCGTGGCTAAAGTTAGCCGATCCCTGTTTTAGCACTGCACCTCCTGTCCTGTGCAGTGCTGACTATGTCCTTTTGCAGGAAATTACCTCACGTATGGAAAGTGGTTGAACCGGGTAAGTGGCGGGCTGACAAGGCATTTAGGCGATTTATCTTTCATAGTGAGAAAGGCGGTGCTGGATCCAATAAAAATTCCGGTTCTGGATCCAACGTTGGAGGGGCGGAACATGTTTCCGGCGTGTTCCAGCTCAAATGAAGCACCACGTTGCACCCTATGTACCATGGTGTTATGTTTTTTTTTTCTTATTATAATGTTGAGTGACCGCCTACTGAAAGCAGGATTAAAAATGGGGTCAACCCAAATCCAATTCTGAGACTAAATTCGAAACCTCTGGTGTGTAATGTGATGTCTGCCTATGTGTAAAATCGCTCCTGAATTAGGACTACGCTTAAATATTTCAAATTAAGAGAACAAGAAGTCTGCACACCAGAAAGTGCTCCTTGGTTTTTTTAGTGGCAAATCACCACCAGTGACGTCTCACGTGGTGATTAGCCATGATCTCTGTTTGGATGTGCGTGCGGTACTCTTTTGCAAATATTTCAAATGAAGGCAGTATATTACGGGCTCTTTGGCAAAAGGGTTTGCCTAGCTTTGGTTATTTTCAATACTTAAGATAGCAACATGCTCTGGTGTCACTACAGGGATCAAAAATCATTCAGAGCAGACCTGATTGATTCAATGCGTGATCAATGCTGGGAATCAAATGCTTCTCAAACTCCCAGAGTTTCTTGTCCACGAGCAGCTGGTCTTTGGAGAGGTGTCCTTGTAGGGGGACCCTGACGTGGATGATGCGGCAGACATCGAACGGGACAGCGACAACAGGTCCAAACTGCTTCAGTGTGCTGTGGACCGAGGTCTGCTCCACTCTCCGGGGGTCAATCAGCAGCTTGGTGGGGTTGAACGCGCCCTTCCTGTCTGGCTCTCGGTAGATGTGCTCCAGGATGTTCACACCAGGCACGTCCCTCCACTGAGGCAGACGAAATCGCCCACTGTCATCAAACTGCGTTTTGGGGAAGATGTGGTTCTCGATGCTGAAGACGCCTGCATCGGGATGTTGCTGCTGCAATGTATCCATTAGCTTGTCAAGTTTACCATGTTTGTAAGGCATAATGATCTCATCAATGTCATTCAGCAGGAGGTACTTTGACTGGTACATATATCTGTAAATACATTCATTCAGAGTGGTCAGTTGTCCATAATAATGAATGTCACCATGGTGCAAGTCATACTTCCACCCAGTAGAGGGCGTTAGGAACTTATCTATTGGCCAAGGCACAACTTCCAGCATACCCTCTCTCCTGTAATACGTGACGACTTTATCAACATCTGGGCCACAGCTGGTGTTGTAGATGACAACCCTCTGAACCCCAATCAGCTTGTACACCTCCATGGTCTGTGCAAATTGGAGGGCGTTATTGTACTTCCCAAAAAGATTGGATATGCATACAGTAAAATTGTAACTAAAAGATTGTTTGACCTCCTGGTTTTGGACTGATAAATATGTCAAATTGCCACTTTTGTTTGGGTCAGTTGTTATACTGACATATGAAGCTTGCTGTGATGTTGTAGTAGTACAAAACACGTCTGAAGTGTGAAAAGGAAAGCCAAAGTTATCACTGTGTACATCAACTTTTGCCTGTGAGGTTGTGCACTGACCCAGAGCCCCATTAGCCTTAGCATTTGGCCTAGCATTAGCATCAGTGCTAGCACTACCATCAACGTTAGCGTTAGCATCATCGTTGGCACACAGGACGCAGTAGAGCGGCTGCAGCTCCTGCCTGCAGATGATGCTGATGACCCGGATAGCGCCGCCCCGTCTGTGGTCCTTAAACGCAGACACCATGAGGTGCTTGGAGCCTGGGATGGGGGTGATGGTCTCCGTGGGTGCCCGTTGCCATGGTTGCAGTGTGAGTTCTGAGTCGAACAGGACAGACGGGGAGTAAGGTCTCATCAAGTTCACCAGGCGTATCACGTGCTCCCTCTTCAGTATCATGAGGAGGGTAACCATGGTGATGCCAACCAGCAGCACCAGCTTCCTCTGCATCATCTCGGTTCACTCCTCTGGGATTCAGCATCTACAATCTACACCAACAGGGACGAAGGCAAAACACATAATTATTGCAGAAGATGTACTTCAATTGATAGCTCTGTGTCTCCTCTTTCATCTGACATGCATGGCATATCTATGCGATCACGGGTTCGCGAGAAATTCAAACGAGAGTAGCCTTATGGGTGCGTACTGAGCTATATGACATTATTATTTTTCTGTCACTTTGTGTGTTTGATAACCCAGAAGGATCGATGTACTGTATTTGGTATCAGTGGTCAGCCCAGCGTCTCTTCTTTCATCTGACATGCATCATGGATTTGCGAGTAATTCAAACAAGAGTAATGGGTGCACAGGTGAAGTATAGACTGTAGATATGATGCAATTTGATTTGGTTTCATCATTTTTTTTATTTGCATACTTGGTCATACAGACAAGTGCATAGTCTCGTTGGCTAGCCCCACTTCTGCTCTTTACTCTGCCTTTGTAAAGACCTAAACCTGCATGCCGGTAGTGTACCTATGTAGCCATAGCACCCCCAAGAACATAATGGTTTATATCTCATTTAAAAACATTTAACTGCATCAAGACGAGAAATTTTCCATGTAGACAGACGCATGAATACACTAGACATGCAACTTCTGTTCCCAGAGCTTGTTTTCTGTGTCTGTGGTCTACAGCCTGCTCGACTAATGCCTGCTCGACGTGGAGATTGCTGGTCCAAGGATCAGCACGCATGTACGCATACACACACACACACACACACACACACACACACACACACACACACACACACACAGGCAATCACACAAGCACACACACACACACGCACACCATTACCCCCATCCACACATTCTCAAGTGAATACATGCACACACACATGCAGGCAAGCAAACACACATTCACACACTCTCACACACTCACATATAGAGAGAAGCACACATACTGTACACAAAAGCTAACATGGCCCACAGGCAAAGAAGCTTACTGTTGATTAAGGACTGTACTTTGTACATATTTGTATTGAAGCTAGCATCCTGCACCTTCACGGTTCGTCATGAATACGCATACCTTTACTCCCCTGTTATCTGGTGTAAGGGAAATATAAATATAAACTATACTCTATTCACCACTTATCAGCTCAAAATGTACTTAAAAGTGCCTTGGTAACATGGAGAAGACGACCATGTCTGTGTATTTCTATGGGTCTTTCTTTATGAAAAATAAAATGACTCTAGTCAGTGCTTACCTCCGCCCTTTCCAGGTGTTCAGTAGGGTTATTTCCTGCCGGGGTGTTTTCAATGTGTCACAAAATCAGCATATTATTTTATTGGGTTTGTCCTTTGATCTCATGCCTTGAGTCTCTCTTTAAATGATTCCACGGTGGCCCAGATGGCTCAACGAAATGCAAAAGCCACAACACGACTGCAAAAGCCACAACACTTGCATTTGTCTAGAACTGACATGTCCGTAAGCCTGTCTGTAAAAACTACATTCTAAGAGGCTCTGTTGGAGACCCGTGGACCTGATCTTATGGAGGGACACCGTAACTTTAACTATCAGCAAAACAGTTGGACTGTTTTTTCACCATGCTCAGAGCTTTTGTCACACCTTTTTCAACACCATAACACTGCTCGACACCAAGACCCAGCACTAACCCCTTGCCTCTGCCCCTCCCTCCTCTCCCTTGCACATGGACTATGGACTGACTGACTACCTCTGATAACTGCACTTCAAATGCACCTCATCAACGCACTTTGTATTGTACTGCATTCTGTTTCTTATACTGTACCGTATATGGACTGTCTGATTACTCAATGCACTTTATGTACCGTACATTATGGATCAAGCTGCATGAGAAATGCATAAAACCAGGAAGAATTTAAAACTACATTCAGCCCTGAATGCCATGGCTCATTCCAATAAAGATTTGAGAGTATATACATTTCTGACAGTTCTAAGATGACAAAGCTGAACAATAATGTTGTCAGGTGTGAAAGTGTCAGGAATAGGTTTAATGTAACATGAAGAAACACTGTGAAGGGGAAAACCTCTTCTTTCAGCCTGCTGTACCTAGAGGCAAGAGCGCCTCCTGGTGGAATGTTTTGAGGCATTAGATTTAGGGCGCTGTACGTGTTCTAGGCAATGCAATGGTTGGTTGTACACCATTCTACTACATGACAATTCTTGCTTGACCTCTAAGATTTGAGGTTAATGTGTCCTCTCTTCCTGTCACTCTCCTCCTAACACATTAAAGGCATAAAAAAGCCCCCCAGAAATGTATCCGTCCATGCTCAAAAGTTGTCATGTGCAGCAACTGAAAAGCCTCAAGGAGCTGGGTTAGCTTGCATTAGCTAGATTCAAGGAGCTGGGTTGGCATGCATTAGCTATAAAAGCTTCAAGTTGGGTTAGCATGCATCAGCTATAAAAGCCTCAAGGAGCTAGGTTAGCATGTGTTCTTGAGCAAAGCACTTAATCCTATAGCTTATTGGTCCTGAAAAAATAGATACAGCCACAGTGTATGCAAGATATATTAGGAAAATATGACTAAATGTCTTTCACAACAGGTGTTGTAAGTGTCTCTCTCTCTCTCTCTCTCTCTCTCTCTCTCTCTCTCTCTCTCTCTCTCTCTCTTTCTCTCTCTCTCTCTCTCTCTCTCACTCTCACCAGTCGTCTGCACCCCTGTCCCCTGCTGGAAGGCAGGGCTGGAGAAGGAGTGCAGGGACCAGCGTGCTGTCAGAAGACCCAGAGGGCCCAGCAATTAGATTCCAATTTAACACATCACAGCATTACATAGTCAAGTTAACACATCACAGCATAGTGGCAACATTATCCTTCATGTCATAGAATTAATGTTGTATCGTCCTATCCATGCATTTTGAATGAGGATATTCATTTTACAGGGTTTACGGTTATGAAATGGAATTCAATAGCACCTTTTTTTAAAGTACATTTTTGGTTTTAAAGGAGAATTCCGGTGTGAAATTGAGCTTAACTGTACCGAAACATGTTAAGGTGTACTCACACGTGTTTTAGACGCACTTTCACTCACCCCCAGCATTCCGAACTCCTCCGTTTTCAGCCTAGCTTACAGTAGGCTTGAATCTATCAGATTGGGCATTACGTAGCCTATGCAGCTAAATCGCTATTTTTAAACCATTAAAAAGGTTCCAAGTAACTCCACACTGCATTGGTAGACTTCTGAGGGTCCTGACATTTAAAACGACATACTGAGAACTTTGGAAATGCACAGGAAGTTTATTTAAAAAAGACTGTTTACAAGCAGTGCCTTCATAGAATCTCTCCGCTGGGCGCCATCTTGGAATCAAGTCGCGATAAGCCGACTGACGAGCACGAACGAACAGGAAGGACAGTGGAACATATTGCTAAAGTAATTCCATAGGAAATATATAGTTATACTGTCTACATGAGCATGATGAGTAACAAAGCTCAAAATGTTTGCAATATGTCCCCCTGTCTTTCCTGTTCGTTTGTGCTCGTCAGTCGACTTATCGCGACTTCACCACAAGATAGCGCCCAGCGGAGAGATTCTATGAAGGTACTGCTTGAATAAACAGTCTTTTTAAATAAACTTCCTGTGCACTTCCAAAGTTCTAAGTATCTCGTTTTAAATGTCAGGACCCTCAGAAGTCAACCAATGCAGTGTGGAGTTACTTGGAACCTTTTTAATGGTTTAAACATAGCGATTTAGCTGCATAGGCTACGTAATGCCCAATCTAATAGATTCAAGCCTACTGTAAGCTAGGCTGAAAACGGAGGAGTTCGGAATGCTGGGGGTGAGTGAAAGTGCGTCTAAAACACGTGTGAGTACACCTTAACATGTTTCGGTACAGTTAAGCTCAATTTCACACCGGAATTCTCCTTTAATGCCTTTATTGAATAGAACAGTGGAGAGAGACAGGAAGTGAATGGGAGAGAGAGCAGGGATGGGATCCGGAAAGGACCACGGGGCAGGAATCCGGGTCGCCAGTGTACGGTGCAGGTGCCCCAGCCAGTTGCGCCACAGCTGGGGCAATTCAATAGCACTTTGACAGTTTGAAGTTTCTCAGTCAGTTTCATCTTACCGTAAAACTTCAAACAATAGCCGAGTCCCAAATAGACGCATGTCTCTTTTAAACGCCCGGTGTGACTACAGATTTGGGGTTATAGGCCGGTCTCCAACAGAAGCCTGGTCTGTTTTTTTTGTTTCGAGTTGTATTTATTCTTCTTATACCCGTCAGATCGTCTGGTGGTGGTGATCATCGATGGTACAGATTGCGCACACTAAATTTATAATTGCATGACTGCGGAGGTGAAAGCCAGCTATAGAGTTCCAAATTCTTAACTTTTTTCGACATTGGCCTATGTCCTGCATTATTTAATTAATGCCATTTTGTTAAATTTGCGCACTAGACAACATATTCTATCACGAACTTTCTTTGTTTAGTTTCACTTTCTCTCGTTTCTCCACGTTTCTCCGCGTTTCTCTCAATACCATGGCGGAAAAGAAAAAGACTTGATTTAAATGACATTTAAGCTGACAGTTGTCAAATTTGCCTAACAAAATTCGGGAGAAGCAGCGGCAAGATATTTCTCGGTTGATCCAAAGAGGGTGCGTAAAGGCTGAGCTGTAACTGTCTCCAAAGAGGGAGAGCCCTGCGCATCTGGTCGGGAGCTGCGCAAGCAAGGCAGGCAAGTGGAGGAGAGCGACGAGGAGGAGGAATTCGCAAATCAACTTGTAGCCTAGTTGAGGATCACGGTGATAGCGATTAATAGGATCATTTTTAATCACACGATTGCAGTTGTTTTACAGGGTAGCATTCATTCTTTATTGTTGATGTATTATCAGGGGCAACAAGTTCACAGGCTCGATGGTAACTTGAATTGTTCAGCCCGCTGTCACATCGTTTCGTTATTTTAAGCTGCCAATAATTTAAGACATAGCCTATTATAGTAGGCTAGTTCTAATATGATCTGATTTGTGAAACACATTCGAATTATAGGCTAAATAAAGTAGCCTACCCTACTATAATGTGGTAACCTCCTGTTGTCATGCTTTCTGTCTGCTTATGCTATTGGGTAGTTATTTCTAATCCTACAATAAACCTACACTCAACTAACACCACTAAATTAAACGCCTGTCTCATATAGACGCCTGTCTCAAATACACGCCGGTGCATTTTGGCGATTTGGCAAAATAAAAGCCCGGGCTATTGTTTGGAGTTTTACGGTATATGAAAACCGTTGTTTTACTCTTAGATTGTAGAGATCAACCTATAATACAGTAGCCCAGATGATGAGGCATCCCAGCTGTTCACTGGGTGTTTGACAAGTAATCATCATTCTGTTGTTTTGTATGTGTTTTAAGGTTTACTTGTTAAACACGTTTAAACTATTGCCCTTTTATGCTTCTATTGTATGTAGGCTATTACCTTGTGTGTTTTACGTTTTATTTTTATTGTATTTATTTTTTGCTATTTTTCGACAATTTGTAAACTATTCTTTGACTACTGCCCTTCCATGTTTCTATTAGCTATTCCTGTTTGCTTGTGTTTCTGCATAGCACATTGAATGACCTCTGTGTAGAAAATGTTAAGTGGACTTGACAGCCAGAGTTAGCTTACTGTCAACCTAAAGTCTTTCCCAAGCTGTATGCTGGTCTACACCGATTTCCGTGGAAACGAAACTGAAAGTAAGGGTGGCTCCAGAGATTCAAAGTGTGACGAACTGAGGAAGAATGGCAGAGGCGATTTCAATTAACCAGGATCTTTTTATCTGTCCAATTTGTTTGGATCTACTGAAGAATCCAGTGACTCTTCACTGTGGACACAATTACTGCACGGGCTGCATTAAGGACTGCTGGGATCAGGAAGATCAGAAGGGAGTTTACAGCTGCCCGCAGTGCAGACAGACTTTCACTCCGAGACCCGTTTTAAACAAAAATAATGTTTTTGCTGAGCTTGTGGAACAGTTCAGAAAGACCAGAATTCAAGGTACTGCTTCTCCTCAATGTTTTGCTGGACCTGGAGATGTGGAGTGTGACAGCTGCACCGGGAGAAAACTAAAAGCCGTCAAGTCCTGCCTGGTGTGTTTGTTGTCATACTGTGAGACTCATCTCCAGCGCCATGATGAACTCTCAGGGAAAAGACACAACGTGGTTGATGTCACAGGTCAGCTACAGGACAAGATCTGCGCTCAACACCAGAGGCTCCTGGAGGTCTTTTGTCGCACGGATCAGAGCTGCGTCTGTTTGCTATGTTTGGTAGATGCACACAAAGGCCACGACACGGTCTCAGCTGCAGCTGAGAGAACGGAGAAACAGGTAGCACCGGGAGAGAGTTCAGGTGCGGATATCGTTAGTGCGATTGCTCCATAGCCTACCATGGAGAATTTAGCCTACCCATACAAAAAATATGATACATGATTCCAGCGAAACTGTTTTGATAGCCTAGCCTAGGCCTATGCATTAAACAAGAGTTGCGTTTAATATATTAAAACAAACAGGATTCAATGGTAGGCTAATGTTCCTTGTGATACAGCATGATCTTTAGGTTAATGATTGCTAGGTTCAATTGTCCCTTGGGGATCAATAAAGTATCTATCTGTCTGTCTGTCTGAAGCAGGCAGACAAAAAACATCCTCACCTGAAAATGCATAGCCTACCTTGTTGATAGAGTCAGAAGGACCCAGCACTGACAGAGGGCCACCGTAGAACATTGGTTATCGACTAAATTACCTAGTCAAAATTATACATTTCTCCCCTCTATATGATTCTGTCTTGCTGCTTTGCTTTTCTATCAATTAATTGAATGTAATACCGGCTACATTTTCTACAGGCCTTTACTGTAGTTTCCACAAAATTCACCGCAGAAGTCATCCTAAGGGGTTATTTTTCAAAAGTTCTTCCTTTGGAGACTGGGTGTGGTGTGTTTTCTATTAGGCTATAATAGGACCCATCATTTCTAGTGGTAGGTTTTTCGTTTGTTTGTTTGTTTTAAACACAGCTCTATGTTTAAATTGGGACAACAGAGTTTGTGTTGTTTCTTACATTCATTTTTAAGAGTGTAGTTATAGCCTACACATTGCATCAAATTGTATTACGTATTACATGAAGAGCTGCACAGAATAGTGTGCTTGAGTTACTGTTGTCACTGATCCCATCTGCTCCTTTGTGCCGAGTAACGATTAACACAGTCGGCCCGGGTCATGACTGAACATGTGTTCTGTCCTAAGTCCCAATAAAGACACTGTGTGCTCAGTGGTTTCCACTCGTCATGCAAACAAATGGGCTTCTTCATGTTAAATTTATAAATGAAAGTTTAGTGTGAGGATTAGATTACTACTGAATATCCAGTGTAAGCACTACAGTACTAATGTGTTGTCTGGGATTGTCACTGTGTCATTTAGAAGGAGATGGAGGAGACCAAGAGGAAACTCCAGCAGAGACTCCAGGAGAGAGAGAAGGAGCTGCTGGAGCTGAGGAAGGCTGTGGAGACTCTCAAGGTGAGTAGGCTACTCAGAAAACTATAGACCAGCACCAACTAACGCGCATGAGTTCGGTTCAGACAACAACAAACCGGCTCCAGAGCTCGACCCTGTAGAGGATGGCAGCATATTGAGAAGCTCCTCAGAACTTCGCACAGAAAATTACCCCAAACCCTATTTTAAACCTGCCACTTGCCGACAACCTGCCTTGGATTGACTATGCCAAACACCAAGTCTGTAAAGGAGTGTGACATTTTCAAAAAAGCAAACAAAGGAGGTAAGAAAACCCCGAAGACAGCGTCGGACGAAACCGGTAACGAGGGGGACAAAATGGCGATAGCAGAGGTGCTAACCGAGCTGAAGGCTCTCCGATCAGAATTTGGATCAAAACTCGATGTAATAGACGGCCGTCTGGATGCAATGTCCAACTCCATTTCAGCATTGGAGGACAAATTTTCAGATATCAGACGAGACGTCTCCTCCAACGAAAAACGCATTGACAAGGCCGAGACCCGCATCTCTGATACAGATGATACGCTACATCACATGGAGGCATCTTTAGCTGCGGCCATGAAAAGGATTGCGCAACTCGAATCAAAGACGGAAGATTTGGAAAATCGTGGAAGGCGTAAAAACATCAGGCTATTTGGTCTTAAGGAGGGCGCAGAGGGCTCGCGCTCACTTTTTGACTTTGTGCGTGAAAAGTTACCTGTATGGCTTGGACAGGACCCTAGCCAACCCCCTGTACTGGAAAGAGTGCATCGCACGCTGGGTGATGTAAAGCCGGATCAGCACAGAGCCGTCCTCATTCGCTTTCTTAACTTCCGAGAGAAAGAGCTCGTCCTCCGTTTAGCAAAGAATCGCAATATCACACACGACGAAAGCAAGATCTACCTCACCCAGGACCTGTCTGCCGAGACCATCAGACGTAGACGCAAGTTCGACCGTGTTAAACAGCTGTTCTTGGACATGGGGACTTTCCGAGGCTTTCATCCACATCCTTGCAGGCTCAGAGTACTCCATGAAGAAAAGATTCGACACTTTTCCTCACCAGAAGATGCTGAAGATTTCTACCGCAGCATCACAGGTGGGGGTTGCCAGAGTGGTGGTTGCCAGGTAGGGGAAAACTCCACTTCAACTGAGGGGTGAGTGGTATTATGACCTATTTTCACATTCAATCTCATTGAGCCAAACAAGAACTGAAACCTTAATGGAACTCTGCAGATATGGACATTGATTTAAAACCAAACGTAACATTATTTTAAAACATTTTTGACAAAATATTTTTCTTTCTGCCCTACCTATGACTTTTATATGATATTAAGTTTTCAGCTGATCTGAAACTTGTTTTTTGTGGCTTGTGAGACCCTTTTGGTTTTAAAATAGGGGGAATTTATAATTATTATTTCTTTGCTGTGCATTGTTCAAGGACATCTGTTGTACATTCTGTTAGACAGTATCAGGGTTATTTTTGCAATGGGTCTGCCTTGTCAATTGGGGACTAGGCTTCTGGGTGGGGGGTGGGGGGGAAGGTTTGTCAGCGTTGAGAGGGATTTTTGTCTTGTCTGCCCTTGTTTCATTTACTTTATTGTTTATACTGTTTGTATATTTTGTGTCTTTTTTTGCAAGTGTATTATATGGTGCGATATTGTTCATTTCACATATGGTAAACTCACTTAATGTGGTAACATTTAACGTCAGAGGTCTAGGTCATCCAATTAAACGTAAGAGAGTCCTTTCATTTCTAAAAAGCAAGAAAGTAGACATTGCGTTTCTACAAGAAACTCATCTTTCAAATGAGGAACATAAAAAACTGAAGAGAGACTGGGTAGGACAGGTTTATTTTTCAAGTTATACAAGCAATAAAAGGGGAACAGCAATACTTATCCATAAAAATTTGCCATTCATCATCAAAGAAGAGCACTATGATCAGGAAGCCAGATATGTCTTGATTTGTGGGCTATTATATGGTCAAGAAATTCTTTTGCATAACATTTATGCACCAAATGAAGACTGCCCCAAATTCATGTCAGACATGATAACTCTGTTTACTCAACATCATAAAGACCTGGGAGTGGTGGCTGGCGACTTTAATTGTAACTGGGATGGTAATTTAGATAAGTCATCTCATTTAATATCCAATCCAAATGCATCCAAAGCGCTACAGTTGGCCTGTAGCGATGCAGGTCTGGTTGATGTCTGGAGAGAATTTAACCCAACCATTAAAGATTACACATTTTACTCAACTAGGCATAAAACATATTCAAGATTAGATTACTTTCTTTTACCTCAAGACCAACTTTCCTTTGTTACCTCCTGTACTATCGGATCAATCCTTATATCTGATCATTCTCCAGTGTATCTCACATTTGCCATAGGGCATCAGAAACAACAAACCAAATACTGGAGATTGAATTCATCACTTCTCTCAAACACAGAGGCCTGTCTAAAAATTAGGCAATGGATAAGTCAATACAAACAGGAAAATTCAGACTCCCCAGTTTCAAATGCCGTAATGTGGGATGCGGCCAAAGCAGTAATCAGGGGACATCTTATCTCATATACAAGTGCTAGGAAAAAGGCTGCCAATGAGCGTGCTTCTCAGCTTCAAAAAGAACTTACTGCCCTTGAACAGTCCCACAAACAAGCGCCTACAGAGGACAACTTGAGGAAACTTAATGCTGTCAAGACTGATCTCAATCTCATTCAAACAGAGCAAGTAAAAAAACTTCTATTTTTCACAAGGCAGCGTTATTATGAATATGGAAATAAGCCCAGCAGACTTTTAGCTTACCAGCTCAAAAAAGAACGAACTGATCGTACCATAAAACACATACGTCAGGCAACAGGCCAATTGCGGTATGATTTGCAAAGTATACAGTCCTCATTCCTAGACTTTTACAAAAATTTATACACTTCAGAAAACCCCTTAGAATCAGACATTCAGTCATTTCTAGAGCAACTATCCTTACCCACACTGTCAGACGAAGATAATGCACATCTAGGTCGCCCTTTTACTTCAGAGGAGGTGCTAGAGACCATTAAATCTTTACCACTAGGAAAATCCCCAGGATTAGACGGATACCCCGCTGAATTTTACAAAACATTTTGGCCTGACATTGAGCCCCTTTTTATGCCCATGGTTCAGGACTTTTTTAAGAAAGGACTGCTCCCTGACTCCATGAAAACAGCTGTGATATCACTGATACACAAGAAAGACAAAGATAGTGCTGAATGTTCCTCATACCGTCCAATTTCCCTACTTACAGTTGACTTAAAAATCATATCCAAACTGATCACACGAAGACTGGAGAACCTACTACCCATGCTAGTTAACCCTGACCAATCTGGTTTCATTAAAGAACGATATGCCTCAGATAGCATTAGGAGGTTATTGGACGTCATTGACTACTCTTCCCTGTCTGAACGCCAGGCACTGCTAATCTCACTGGACGCTGAAAAGGCGTTTGACAGGGTGGAGTGGTCCTACTTATTTGCTGTCTTGAAGAAATTTAATTTTGACAAAACATTTATTGGGTGGATTATAAGTCTTTACAGGGATCCTCAAGCACAAGTGTGCGTCAATGGGTCTTTGTCTGAAAGGTTTAGCCTATTCAGAGGCTGTCGTCAAGGCTGCCCTCTGTCTCCTCTTTTATTTAATTTGGCTATTGAGCCTCTTGCAGAGGCAATTAGAGCAAGTAAAGATATGGATGGCATTGACATTGGTAGAAAAGAGAATAGAATTTCTCTTTATGCAGACGACGTGATATTATATTTGTCTACCCCAGAGAGATCAATTCCAGTAGTACTGGACCTAATTAGTAAATTTGGAAGAATATCAGGTTACAAAATTAACTTGACAAAATCCAATGCCTGTCTACTTAACTCAGATATTCCAGCTGAACTTAAAAGAATTTCTCCCTTTACTTGGGCACAAGGTGGTTTTAAATACCTGGGAATAAATGTATCTCCTAATCTAAAAGACTTATTTCAAATAAACTACACCCCCCTACTTAGCAAAATCAAAGAGGAACTGGAGTTTTGGACTCTGCTTCCTATCTCTTTTATTGGACGAATAAACGTAATTAAAATGAATGTGCTACCACGATTTAATTATCTCTTCCAATCCTTACCATGTTATCTTAACAAAACATTCTTTCAGTCAATTAACAAATTGATAAACTCTTTTATATGGAAAAAATCAACACCTAGGATCTCACTGAAAACCCTAACAAAATCTAAAGAAAATGGTGGTCTGGGTCTTCCAGATTTTCAACTGTACTACTGGGCAGCACAGACTAAGGACACCATTAGTTGGATACAGAACCGGACAACTGCTCATTGGACAGATATTGAAGCTGAACTCTGTTTTCCCAGCTCAATCACTACTCTGCCATTCATCAATAACACAAAAAACATAAAGTCAATATCTAAAACATATGTTATAGCAAACTCTCTTCAGGCTTGGCAAGATGTAAAGAGATTTTGTGGATCACATACCACCATTTCTACTCTGGCCCCTCTATCATTTAACCCAGACCTGCCACCCCTGATAGGGGAAGCTCTTACTAAGTGGAAAGAATATGGCATACATCAGTTCCAGAACTTATTTGAGGAGGGCTCTTTAAAATCTTTTCTAGACCTCAGATCAGAATTTGACATCCCAAACCAAGACTTCTATAAATATCTACAGCTTCGTCATTATATAACCACATTGGAAAAGTCAGGACAAATGTCCTTTACTTTATCAACTATTGAGGAAATTATTGTAAACTCCACAAAGCTGAAAGGGAAGATTTCAGTGATTTATGGAGCATTACTAGACCACAATAGCTCCTCATTGATTTCACTTAGGACTGTATGGCAGAAAGACGTAGAACAAGACCTTGATGATGAGCTTTGGGACAACATGTGTAATAACGTCTTTGTTTCTTTATCTTGTAACAAAATCATAGAGCAAAATTACAAATTCATGCACAGAATGTACCTGACACCAGTACGTCTTAGCAAGATGTATCCCAATGTGTCCTCTAAATGTCATCGCTGTAAGACATATACTGGTACTCTTATCCATGTATTTTGGAATTGCAAAGAACTGAAACACTTTTGGAATGCAGTACACAATCTGACAAGCAAACTTTTGCAAATCCAATTCACACTATCACCTCTATTGTATCTCTTTGGTACAGATCCAGATCACACATTAGACCCCATCTCAAATAAAAGAATTGGTATAATTGCATATGTAGCCAAAAAATGCATACTGCTCAACTGGAAACAAGCTACAGCACCCACAATTAATATGTTTAAAACAATAATGAACGATACAATGCAACTTGAACACCACACATACCACTTGAAAGGTAAAGGGGATCTTTTTGCTCAAACACTGGGACCTTTAATAATCACCTGACACCTTATTTTGATCCATTATATGACCTATATCCATGTTTACCTGTCTCTATTTTCTTTTCTCTAAATTAGGACAGTAATAACACTAATACACTTGATTTTATTTTACTGTATTTATGTATATTATTTTTATTTTATTTATTATGTTTATACTTTTGTTTTTCTCCCAACTTAAGCATGCACCAATATTTGTAATGCTTTAATTTCTCCCTCTCAGTTACTTATGTGTTGTTGTGTTTGTGTATGTAAATGAAAATTCAATAAATAAACAATTGAAAAAAAAAGAAAACTATAGACCCTTTAGTTACATTGAGCTGATGGTAATTTGGGGACAAACACAAATGTAGTTCTTCTGATCAAAGGAGAGGACAGCAGCTGGCTGCCATGTCAGAGCTCTTCTAACGGTAGCCAGTTGGTACTGTAGGTAGCGGTGCCGTGTGTGAACCTTCCTCCAGAGATGTGCTAGCAAGAGATGCTAGAGCCTGTGGGTTTTAGCTCACTTGCTAGCTAACGTGCTCAGCTCCCATTGGAGGTGCTGCAAGTTGCAGTTCAAGTCACAAATGCAGGGCTGAGCCGTGCGGTCAACACAACACAGTTCAGTGCTCTTCCCCAGTCAGTGCTCTTACCCAGTTCAGTGCTCTTACCCAGTCAGGGCTCTTACCCAGTCAGGGCTCTTACCCAGTCAGTGCTCTTACCCAGTCAGTGCTCTTACCCAGTCAGTGCTCTTCCCCAGTCAGCCAGAGAGGAGTCTTCATAACTGGGGCACTCTCCAGTCCCTCTGTGCCACACTGTGGGCAGCAGGTGGTGTGGAAGAGCTGAGTGAGGGCTGCTTTAGACGGACCCTCCTCTTTGTGTGTCTCCTAACAGAGCTCTGCACAGACAGCAGTGGAGGACAGTGAGAGCATCTTCACTGAGATGATCCGCTCCATTGAGAGAAGGCGCTCTGAGGTGACAGAGCTGATCAGAGCTCAGGAGAAGGCTGAGGTGAGTTGGGCTGAAGGACTCCTGAAGCAACTGGAGCAGGAGATTGTTCAGCTGAAGAGGACAGATGCTGAACTGAAGCAGCTTTCACACACAGACGATCACATCCATTTCCTCAAGGTAAATGTAGTGTAGATACTGTAGATTGTTAGCAGACAAAGTATTTCATTTACATTATCATACAATCCTCGTTGGAACATATTAATTCAATTGTACAGCATAATTCCCTTACAGGATAAAAAAAGGATATGTGACCCTCCATAGCGAAAACAGTCGCTTGTCGCGCGATACTATTTTGAGAAAATCCACAATAAACAATCTTCTGGGTTAAAATGTTGAATTTCACGTTTTCGCATAATTCTACAGTTTCATATCGTGAACTCATTTAATGGAAAAACATACGTTTTGACTGTTCAACCCGGTGAAGATTCAACACATTAGCAGTCATTCCCGTTGTCCACGCCGCTTAAAAAGTTGATTTCTCCTCTTCTGCATATCGTGACGGGAGAACCATGTCAACTTTGGATGCGGTTACTTTAGTGATAGTTTCTGTAATACCTTCGATATACAGTACGTATCGTTGGAAAGCTTAGTTTAAGGCCGTTCATGTGAGCACAATAACCTAATTTAGTAGATTTTACTAAAGCGACTGTTTTCGCTATGGAGGGTCACATATACGAATACTTACAGTAATTAAAGTGTCTGTCTGTTTTCAGTTGAATGTGTTTGCATTCAGTGCCAAGACTCTGCAATAGACAACCTCTTCAACATTTCTCAGACCTAGAGTAGGACACCTAGCTTGATAGAAATACAAGAGAGGGACTCCCTTGTAGCCTATACATGTTGCATCAAATGATGTTGCTTATTAAATCTGAACAACAATAATATTGTACAAGAGTAGACAGGACTGGTGCAATGGAGATCATATATACTGTAGATCATAAAGCTTATCTGTTTATCCAGTCATCTCTCTCTCTCTCTCTCTCTCTCTCATTTGTAGAATTTTCAGTCAGTCAGCCCTCTGTCTCAGTCCAAAGACTCATCCCACACCTCTGTCAGCCGAAGCTGGTCTTTCGAGGCTGTGAAGAAATCTGTCTCCACACTGAAGGGGCAGCTGGAGGATTTCTTCAAGCAGGAAGTCATGAAGATCTCTGCAGCAGGTGGGTTATATAGATATTCATTTGAAAACAATTACTGTAGATAATAAAGTTTACGATGAAAGATTGTTGAGCTGGAGTGCTACCTGGAATGTGTGATAGTTAGTGCTAGATGGTGCTCTTTGGTCAAAAGCTTACTTAGTATCAAAAAATACTTCACGTTCACTCCCTGACAAAGGCTTTCAGCCGAAACGCGTCGGAGTGTGTGCTTTTTTATCATGTGCTGCCAAGTAGAATAAAGGCATTTTAAACTTTCTACTAGATGAGTGCCTTGGTATCTTTCCAATTTTAGATAATAGAGATTATTTAAAACACATAAAATAGTGAAGTTTATTTTAAGTGCAGCCTTTTCTCCTTTTCTGTTCTAAGTTATAAGCTGTTACAGGTATATGAGTTGTTTGGTCCAGCGCCTGCCCCTATACCTGTGCATAGTGATATTTATGTCGTCATGTTGGTCATGACTAACAGTGAGATGATTAATTAATTTGGCAAAGAGACTTACAAATGCTTACTCATATTATTTGTACCTAGAGCTATTTGGCCATTCAATGTATAATATACCAACTTAATTGACCCATTTGGTCAGCAATTTTGTTGGGATAAGGAATTGATTCAATGATGTACCGCTACCGTTCACTTCTGCACATTCTCTCCACAGAAATAAATGGCGCTTGTCATCTTGTCTGTATCTCCTATTTGTGCAATTTATATGTGCATTTCAATTCAGGAAGTAGATGAGAGAAGAAAAAACAAAAACAAAAAAAAAAACGTCCCTATCTGACCGTTACGATAATTACGCTAGTGGTGGTCATAATTATCATTTAGCTGGCGCTGTTATCCAGAGAGACTTGCAGTGAGCTACAGGAACTACAGGAACTACTGCAGGGTTAGGTGCCCTGCTCAGAGACACAATGGTGGCAGCCCCTGGGATCAAACTCACCACCTTTAGGTGTTCCATTTGGAAGCTCCTGAACCACTAGACCAGCAGCCCCCACATCTGCAGGTGTTCTGAGCCTGCTCTCCCCATCCTGATGAAGATCAGTGATGCTTGAATGAGTGCATCTCCATCTTCACTTTGGTTCAAATTTGGTTAGTTATAATGCATTTCTTCTTTCTCAGTGTCTGATGTGCAGGCTGTTTTTACTGAGCCAGTAACCAGAGAGGAGTTCTTAAAATGTACGTTGGTGTGGTCCACAAAAACACACAGTACACCCACACTTTTAATCTTTGAATACAGACAGTGAAACACACTTACAATCTACATTTACACACAGCCATTCAAACAAAAATGTACAGAATCTCTCTCTCTCTCTCACACACACACACACACACATACACACGGCCATACACACTTTTGAAGTTTTGAATAGACATACTAGAATCAATCCTGGTAAACAGCACACACACACACACACACACACACACACACACACACACACTCAACATATTAGTTTAATCTTTTGAATACAAGCAGTCAAACACACCACATTTACACTTGCATACAGCCATTCACACACACACACACACACACACACACACACACACACACACACACACACACACACACACACACACACACATACACACACACACACACACACACACACACATACCTAATGAAAATGCAAATCTAACATTGTCCATTCTTCTCCCTCATCAGACTCCTGTCACTTCAC
>NC_085001.1:3581916-3589416 GCF_963854185.1 Sardina pilchardus | reverse complement strand
ACAAAACTCAGTCTTTCACATCTGTGTGGCTCATACGCTTTCACACTTCACAATGCTACTGTGTGTGTGTGTGTGTGTGTGCGTGTGTGCTAGTGTTTGTGTGTGTGTGTGTGTGTGTGTGCTTGCTTGTTGTGTATGCCACACTGTGAAGAAAGTACTTGATAGGACGACCACCACAAATACTATCAAGTCCAGGACACAAATATAGTTTAGAATCTCTCTCTCTCTCTCTCTCTCTCTCTCTCTCTCTCTCTCTCTCTCTCTCTCTCTCTCTCTATATATATATATATATATATATATATACAGTGAGGAGAAAATGTATTTGATACCATGCTAAAGTTGCCTAAAAAGAGGAACATAAAATCATCATTTGACAATTGATCTTAATGTCTTAATTAAAAAATTGAGTAAACATAAAACCGCTAAGTACGCCAATTTTCTTTGTGATTGAAGAATGTTTCGTAAATAAATAAATGTTCTTCCTAAATGCTAGGGGGAAGGAGGTATTTGACCCCCAATGTAACCCTATGGGAATTTAACACGTAGGGTTAACATAGGGGCAGGTAGGCCTATTAGCCTGTTTGATGCTCATTGAGCTCAATGTAAATCAAATAGGCTAATAGGCCTACTGGAAAAAGCACCATGCCAATCTCTAGCTATGGTCAAGGGTATGTGATGATGTGGGGCTATTTTAATTCCAAAGGCCAAGGGAAATTTATCGGGATGCATAATATCCTAGATCCATGAAATAGCTGGCCTTAAAAAAAAAAAAATCTGCCTGCCCCTATGCTAACCCTGTGTTACATTCCCATAGGGTTACATAGGGGGTCAAATACTTCCTTCCCCTAGCATTTAAGGAAAACGTATATCTATTTACAATACATTCTTCAAACACAAAGAAAATTGGTGTCCTTGGCGGTGTGATTTTTACTCATTTTATGAATTAAGGCATTAAGATCAATTGTCAAATGATGATTTTATATTCCTGTTTTAGCATGGTATCAAATACATGTGCTCCACACTGTATATATACACACACACAGTAGATAGATAGATAGATAGATAGATAGATAGATAGATGTGATACACCATATAGATATACAGTAGTATAGATATGAGACACTAGGAGAATAGAATATATCATATGAGCAACTGTCCTGGTTCATGTGGGGTTTGTGTTCACTCAGTTGACCATGTGAACTGACTCTTGGTCTGAAGAGGAAATGAAAACCTTAAATACCTTAAACAATCTGTGAAGATGAGTCTGGATGGACCAGTTTGATGACACACCCTTCTAGCCCATGAAAACACACTGCCATCTCAGGCATTCCAAGGGACTACTTATCTTCTAATAGCATACAGCATGATCAGAGTGTGTTCCAGCCACTTTACTGTAGTTTATGCTCTAAGGGGGGAATTCTCCCATGCGCGTAAGGGTGCGTAAGGGTGCGTAAGTCCAAAAAACCGTGCAACTACGCGCGTTTCCCTCTGAGCGGATTCTGCCATCCACTTAAGTTGGCCATTTACGCGTGGTACAGAGAGTTGCGCGTTTTGGGTGGAGCAACCCCAAAATCTGGGCGTTTCTTATACACAACTCTTGCGCGCATTCTGCCATGGCTTAAGCACTTTTCCATCTTACGCACTCTGGAGGGCTGGAATAAGGTCGAGCGCCACTACAAGGTGAAACAGCATATTGCTCATGTCGGCAGAAGGCCTAGTTCTAAATACATGTAGGCAACACGGAATTTACAAATTGACATTACAGTATCAAATGTGATGCTTATAAGCTGATACAGCTTCATGTTTTCCGCATTACAGTGTCACACGGTGCCATATTTCGCGCCATTACCTTCACTGGCTTCATAGGCTACATTGTTAAATAGTGAAAATCCCGTTATAATCACCCACTTTCTGTATTGGATCTTACCGATTATGTATCTTCAGTTTTAACTTCGTTCGACTCTGTCCGTTTCTTTCCAACTTCACTGAATACATCCATACATTTGCACAGACGTCTGCACTATAGTGGAGCAGCATAGTTTATTCTCTCGTCTTTTAATTTGTTTATAATGGAGATTGAACTCGTTATGTCAGTCTCTCT
This sequence comes from Sardina pilchardus, assembly GCF_963854185.1. NCBI lineage: Eukaryota > Metazoa > Chordata > Actinopteri > Clupeiformes > Clupeidae > Sardina > Sardina pilchardus. Next base: position 3,587,315 of record NC_085001.1, on the reverse strand, counting down.
ACTGTGTTCGAAGTTGCAGATGTCAGTCTACATGTCTTAGCATAGATACATTGATATTATGCGAGGCAGCTGCCAGCGAAACCTTTTTGTCAACCGTGAGTTTTTGAATTATAAATCTACACACCTCAAGCACGTCTTGACTCTTTATAAACAAACGTCAAAGCAAAAGTGAAATTTCGTGAAGTAATTTCTTTGTTAAGCTATGTGATGATACACCATTTTACTGTAGGCAGTTCTTTATTCAGTTCACCTTGCATACGTTTTCAAAATCAAAGACTGGTTGGTGTTCTTTCTGGATTTAAATGGCATTCGGGTCAATGAGAAAGTCCACGTTCCACGTTTTCATATCAGCCTAAATTAAGGAGGTGGTAGATTAGTCTGGTTCTTTTTTTAAAATAAATCACGCCTCTTTCATAAGCCCGCCTTGAATCCGACTTTGCGGGGTGTGGGTGTAACAGGAGCGGAGATAGATACAGACGGTTAGAAGGTTGCCGCCCATATATCTATGGTTGCCGCCCCCTCTGTGGGGGAAAACATGCTAACATCGCACAGTGAAAGTGAATGGGCGAACTAGCTAACAGTTACACTTTATATATTCGTTTTACTTTCAAATGCAGCTCTGCTTGTTTCTGAACACAATGATGTGAAGGAATTGTGTTTACCTAACTGTCCAGTGTATGCTAACAACTTAACTCACTCTCAGTTTCCCAATTTTGATGACAAGCTTCGCTGGAAGCTAATATTCGATGGTAGCTTCATTAGGTTGCTAACTAGCTAACTTTAATATCATCAGTTTAACATAACCAACGTACACATTACGTATTAAAACTATTCCCACGGACATTGTAGGAAATGTACATTAATGTGAGAATACATTTAGATGCAACTTATGTGTATGTGGTGTTATGCCATGAGACTTAGCTTGCTAAACCGGAGCTACTCAGTCCGGCCATTGACACCAGTTCTACAATGAGTGTACTCGAGACAGTTCTGGCTATTTAACTGGAATTACCCAAATGAGGGAACTTAATGTTACTCTTAACCTCGGTGATACAGAGATAACTATCAGTCCAAATGTGGTTTTGCCGTTTATTGATCTTTGTTAAAATATTTAATCTTTTTAAAGGTGTTTTCTGTACTCACACCGTCCACCTCCATTAGATTGCATGCAGTGGAAACGAATGTTTTCCCCCACGGGGATGTTTCAGCCATGGCAACCACGGTAACTGGGGGCGGGACCCATGAGTATGACGAGATGCCGTCTGTATGTATGGGAGAATCCGCTTAACAGAGAGACGCGCAACAGAACCGCGTAAAAAAAAGCTTACGCGCGAATGGGAGAATTCCCCCCTAAATGCCAATCTAACCCCACTTCCTTTTCTCAGTCTCTTGACCACACACACACGCACGCACCCACACACACACACATGCACAAACACACACGCACAAACACACACAATGCACACATACTATATGCAAACAAACAGACACGGATGAAAGCACCCCCCTCCCCCACATGCACACAAACAGACACACATGAACACAAGCACACGCACATGCCTTCACACCCACACACAAGCATGCACACACACACACACGCACACACACACACACACACACACACACACATGATTGCATGCACGTTGCATGCAGCAGCCAGACTTTCTTTACGATAGATAGATACGTAGATAGGCTACTTTATTGATCCCCATAGAGAAATTCATGATGATTCGCGGTAAACAGCAGCGATGATTAATAAATGTTTTTTTTTTTTTTTTTTTTTTTCACTGAGCGAAAAATATTAAGCCCAAGTCATCTGCAAATATTTTCGACCCGGACCCGGCCCAAACCCGCGGGTTTGCATGTGTCTGTTTGTTTGTTTGTGTGTGTGTGACGGCTACGCCACCATCCTTACCCTGCCTCTCCTCCCCAGAGTTGTGATGAATTAAAACTCTTGATGTAATTGGCAACATGGGCGGCAGTGGATCAGGAAGTAGAGGAGTCGTCCAGCAACCGAAGGGCTGCCCAACTCCTCCTAAGCCTGTCAAAGTGTCCAGGAGTAAGAACCCTAACAAGTGTGTGTGTGTGTGTGTGTGTGTGTGTGTGTGTGTGTGTGTGTGTGTGTGTGTGTGTGTGAATGGGTAAATGTGAGGCACAAAGTGCTTTGGCAAAAAGTGCTATACAAATGCAGTCCATTTACTATTTACCAGCATCATGCCTCTAAATCCTGTCACAAAGTGATATCAGGCCTGTATATAGCTCATATAAATATATACATGCAATACACATGAAGTTAAAGGTGGCCATTTTGCTGAACTGACTTCATAACATTTGTGAAACAGCACAGTCCTCCCCCGCCCCGCTCCGCCCCACCCTCCTCCTCCTGATAGTTCTGATGAAGCAAAACTCTCAACTCTCACTCTGCTGCTGCTTCTCAGAGTGTGTGCTTGGCGTCTGTGAGAGATTAAAAAAAAAAAAAAAAAAAAAAAAAATGGCTGATTCGACCTCCCTGAAGAAGATCTGCTCTCGTCATAAGAAGAAACTTGACATATTTTGTCGTACTGATAAGACTTCTATCTGCTCTCAGTGCAAGATGGACAAACATAAGGGTCATGACACAGTCTCCGCTGCCGAAGAAAGGAAAACCAAACAGGTGAGTCATGAAGCTACACCTGTTTTACAACCTCAACTCTGAATGGCTACTAGCTACCATGTTTCTTTTTAAATTATATACCAGTATGACCAAGTGGACAAACTGATATGTGATCTAAATTGGCATAATACAGCAAATGTGAGGATCTGTATAGCGCAATCAACTTAAAGGACTCAAAGGACGTAAACCCAACCCAAAGGCTGAATCTTCTGTAAATCTGAGATTGTTAACTGCCTCCACACATAGATGCAGGAAATAAATAGCTGAAGCAGTGCTGGTGGGTTTTCATGGTAACAGCCATCTCAGGCATGTGGAAGGATTGGTTTAGAAGACTGCTGTCAAGCACTCCTGAGCACACTCATAGAAAAATAGCAACCATGAGCCTACAATGATTTTGGAGCAGGGTGGCTATTTCACTTCAAGACCAGTTTTTATTTTTACAGTTGGAGTTTAAGAAAATGAAATGTCCCATTTTTGCCCAATATACATTAGGATTTTAGCTGCTCAACAGTGTCTGGTCTTAATTGTGTTTTTCATTTAGTGTTTTACCCAATTTCACAGGTCTTAACTGCATAGAACTCTCTTTCTATGAAGCTACATGCTGTTGTTATATGTGCAGAATCTATTGTGCTGCTGTTTTCCTGAAATGTTAAAGGGTCTTGTCTTCCCGGCAGTATACCTGTGCACCTCATTCAGAATGTATTGAGCTTGCCAGGTATACCTGTGCTGTGCACATCATTCAGAATGTATTGTAGCGTACCAGGTATACTGTACCTGTGCACATCATTCAGAATGTATTGTAGCGTACCAGGTATACAGTACCTGTGCACATCATTCAGAATGTATTGTAGCGTGCCAGGTATACAGTACTGTACCTGTGCACATCATTCAGAATGTATTGTAGCGTGCCAGGTATACAGTACTGTACCTGTGCACATCATTCAGAATGTATTGTAGCGTGCCAGGTATACAGTACTGTACCTGTGCACATCATTCAAAATGTATTGTAGCGTGCCAGGTATACAGTACCTGTGCACATCATTCAGAATTTATTGTAGTGTGCCAGGTATACAGTACCTGTGCACATCATTCAGAATGTATTGTAGCGTGCCAGGTATACAGTACCTGTGTACATCATTCAGAATGCATTGTAGCTTACTAGATGTGCAAGATGCCCATGCCATAGGCACTAATGCAGCTCCATTCCGTCACCTGGGCTTTGGACTGAACTGAACACACTAAGTTGTATAGTCCCTTTCTTCTTTAGGATACAGAGTCCATCCAATATTTGATTCATTCTTGTTGTAAATAATTCTCTGAATTCTATGAATAGTTTAATTATATACTGTATTAATATCAATATAGATATTGAAATTCCCAAAAGGAACACCGAGTGTTGTCCTTCTATAAATTCAGACTGCACAAAAGGTCCAATGTATTGACCGGTTCTGAGCCAGCAGATCAAATGATTAGCTAGCATAGGAAATCTAACAGAACTGACTGCATTACTTCAGTGTCAGTAAAACTAAACATGGTGAGACATGTTTTTGTTTGGCATAGACTTTAGACTACAGGAAGCAATGGAGGGAAACAAGTAGGCCTAGAGTAAGGTGACAGCCTACAAACACAGGATTTGTGTTCCGTCACAAATATTGTGTTAAACATACGCAGTGCTGCATGTACAGTAAGGGCCCTGTTCATGTTGTACAGCACTTTCTCCTTTAATGGCCCTTTAGGCATGTATTCACAATTATTTACAATTACTTGCTTTCTATATGTAAAACACATTTAATTACCCATGTTGTGTATGAAATGTGTGACACATAGGCTACACTTGTCTTAACCCTCATCTTGTCCTTGCGGTCAATTTGACCCCAAGCAATGTTTAACATCATAAAATATATGGTTCACTTTTTTTGTTTTGCTTCAAGTTTCATGACTTTTCCTCATTTGAAGGGTACAACAGAGTAAACATGAAATTTGCACAAAAATATGTTTCCAATGTCCTGTAAAAAAAAATAGTTACATTGGTAGTATTGGGGTCAATTTGACCCCATTTTTATGAAACTTGAGGAAAATGAATATTTGACACATTATGGATATTATTATTGTAATAGTATGAGAACATGTAGTTATTATCATTATTGCATATACAAGTACATATTACATATAAGTTCTTTTGGCAGGTCTGAAAAAGTCCAAAAAGTCAGCCTTTGGGCTGTTGACACTGGATTGGCCATATTGCCAGCCAGGGTTCCAGGGTTCATAAAGGGGTGTGGGGGGTGGGATTGTTTTGTAGGGCTTTTGATGGTGGTTATTACACTCTTGTGAAGTACCTACCACAAAAAAACATTTTTTGAGAGTTTTTTTAGCTGGGGTCAAATTGACCCCAAGGACAACGAACGTCGGTAAGATTTGAGGACAACATGAGGGTTAAGTGTGTCTGCAATTGCATCAACAGAAGGAGCTGAAGGAGACCCAGAGGAGATTGCAGCAGAGAATCCAGCAAAGTGAGAAGGAGAAGCAGGAGCTGAAGAAGGCCGTGGAGGAGAGGACCAACGTGAGTGATAGTCAAAGGATACTTTCAGAAGTAACAAATAAAAAAGAAGACATAAAACACATAAGGTGCAGTGTTTAAAAGGTAATTAAAATACATACTGTACTGTACATAATTACTTTCAAGGCCAAAATGGCTGACCACAGGGCTCGATATAGGCTACCCCCTCATGTAGTTTTAATAGTTCTA
>NC_085001.1:3561916-3574416 GCF_963854185.1 Sardina pilchardus | reverse complement strand
GATGGGCCCAGTGTTTCACCCCCTCTGATCCTCTCCCACAATCCATTTCCTCTCCCTCCTGCTCCCCCTAACCCTCCTTCCCCTCCCCCAGGTGTTAAGGCCTTTAGGCCCTCTGTGATTGGACAGGTGTCTGATATGAAACAAGTTAGATTTCACTGACTAGAAGGAAATCTTTGTGAATCTTTATTCAACTAATTGTGTAAAAAATAACGAATGATAATTGCCTCTAATTAAAAATTATATCTGATGTCAAATTAACTGACTTAATCTCTGTCTAAATGTATCAGATATTATGGCGGATGTTAAGTTTACCCTTTTTAAAAATAAAAAGCACACATGATACTACTCTTGACATGTAGCCTAATCAATTCAGTAATACATGTTTGTTTATCAATCATTTCATAGTTGTTTGTTATGAATCAATAACAAGAGGGTATGGGGTCAGACATCAGTACATAGTGGAAGAGTGTGTGTGTCTGAAACCCTGCCTGAAACTAGATTCAAAACGCTCCTCATTCAGGCACAGTAATTAGTCCAAAGTCCAGGCCACATTCACTCACGCACTGTAGCCTGGGTATTGGATAGCTCCTAGATCAGCAGTGGAGTTATTGTGACCTGGGATTTACCTTTGGAACAGATCATCAGCTAAATGTGGGAGACCTACAGAAGCAACACGGCACAATCAACAGATTAGTTCAGTGGCTTATCCAGCTCTGATGGGGTAGTTCAGTGGATTATCCAGCTCTGTCTGATGGGGTAGTTCAGTGGATTATCCAGCTCTGTCTGATGGTGTAGTGCAGTGGATTATCCAGCTCTGTCTGATGGTGTAGTTCAGTGGATTATCCAGCTCTGTCCGATGGTGTAGTTCAGTGGATTACCCAGCTCTGTCTGATGGTGTAGTGCAGTGGATTATCCAGCTCTGTCTGATGGTGTAGTTCAATGGATTATCCAGCTCTGTCTGATGGGGTAGTTCAGTGGATTATCCAGCTCTGTCTGATGGTGTAGTGCAGTGGATTATCCAGCTCTGTCTGATGGTGTAGTTCAGTGGATTATCCAGCTCTGTCCGATGGTGTAGTTCAGTGGATTACCCAGCTCTGTCTGATGGTGTAGTGCAGTGGATTATCCAGCTCTGTCTGATGGTGTAGTTCAGTGGATTATCCAGCTCTGTCTGATGGTGTAGTGCAGTGGATTATCCAGCTCTGTCTGATGGTGTAGTGCAGTGGATTATCCAGCTCTGTCTGATGGTGTAGTGCAGTGGATTATCCAGCTCTGTCTGATGGTGTTTTCTAACACAGTTTGAGAGGAGGAGTCTATTAGGCTGATTGACAGCTGTGTAACTAAGTGCTGTTTTGTTTTCATTTAAACTGGCCTCACTATTACTGTTTTAGTGATAATTAGAGACTACTATTGTCTCTCATCACCACCATGGTATTCTACTGTGTGTGTGTGTGTGTGTGAGTGTGTGTGTGTGTGTGTGTGTGTGTGTGTGTGTGTGTGTGTGTGTGACTAAATACACCCTTTCCAAATGTTATGTGGTTAAGGATCAACACATACTGTAACACAGCTGAAATGTGAGGTCACCCATTTATGGCAGATAATACAGCATTCATGACACATGTGGTATTAAAAAAACAAACAAACCAACAAATCAAAATAAATAGACAAACACAAATCACGCAGGCCCCTGTGCCCGTAATGGGTAAGATTATTCAGTCCGTGTGTGTTTGTGCAACCATCACCACAATGTGTGTGTGTGTGTGTGTGTGTGTGTGTGTGTGTGTGTGTGTGTGTGTGTGTGTGTGTGTGTGTGTGTGTGTGTGTTTGTGTGCAGTCACAACCACTCAATATTGAAGATGAATATCGGAATAACATAAACACATCATCAGTTGGCACTTGTTTCACAAGAGATATTAAATTAAACAACATTTGGAATGATATGTACAGTTTATTTACAATAATGCTTGATGTGGGCAGTGTGTGTGTGTGTGTGTGTGTGTGTGTGTGTGTGTGTGTGTGTGTGTGTGTGTGTGTGTGTGTGTGTGTGTGTGTGTGTGTGTGTGAAATGTACACAGGAGTCTCTGGGGCTGTATGCTTGTGTGCACATCAACTGGGCACACACACACACACACACACAGACACACAGACACACAGACACACACACACACACACACACACACACAGACACACACACACACACACACAAACACACACACACACACACACCAGAGTGCCCAGCGAGAGAGACACACAGCACTGCTCCATGTCCAGGAGCTGGGAAAGGCCAGCTGGGATGCCTCAGTGTCGGGTCCAGAGTCTCAGTGTCCTCTTGGCTTTGCAGAACAAAGGCAGCACCTCTCACCAGAACACAAGGCCCGATGGGCCACCCACCGCACAGTGGATCCTGCACACCACTGCTGCTGTTACTGCTGATGGAGACTGATCCTGCACACCACTGCTGTTACTGCTGATGGAGACTGATCCTGCACATCACTGCTGTTACTGCTGATGGAGACTGACACGTCATGCTCAATAGCACCCTCTTCTGGCAGCTACTCAAATGACATGAGGTTGGCAGGGGCCTGAGGGCAAGAAGCACATCAAGACCAGCAGCTCAGTACATTCACACTTAGTACAGATATTTCACTTTTACACTTTGTGCAGATATTTGCACAAGATATTTGTTTACCTGTGTCAGGTTTGTTTACCTGTGTCAGGTTTGTTTACCTGTATCAGGTTTGATTACCTTCATCAGGGTGGTTCAACTGGAAAATTGTGGGATGGTGGGGATCGTCTGGAAGCACTGCTGTCCACCCAGTCAGAGTGATGTTCTTACAGGGTGTGGACAGAGACAGTTAAAGCGGAGCAAGAGGCGCAAACGTTCGATCATTTCCGCGTTCTGTCTTCGCAAAGGGGAGGGGGGCTAAATCCCCCTTTAAGCAGACCTGTTAACATTCGAACTGAACTGTTTGCCAATCTGACAGAGATCGATATCCCACTATGACGTCTTTGCAACACGCCTCTTTAAGCAGACAGGAACTGTTCGAATTTTTCTTCCATAGAGATGCATTATGTTGCTCTATCTTGTCAGTAATTAAGGATCTTTGGTGTGGACTTGTACTGCAGTCAAAACAGGAGCAAGACAGAGTAAACTCACGCTGAGCTGACTTATACTGCAATCAATTAGAAGCATGACATAGTGTGACTTCATGCTGTTATGTAGGGTGGATGGGCTGCTAGTTTGCATGGAAAGTTGTGGTGTACACTAGTAATGCATTGACTGTAAGATGGTCTCCCAGTAACCCAAAGGCTAGACAGTGTGGAGTACGCAGTGCTGTGACTGTAGGATGGTCTCCCAGTAACCCACTGGAGTACGCAGTGCAGTGACTGTAGGATGGTCTCCCAGTAACCTAAAGGCCTAGACAGTGTGGAGTACGCAGTGAAGTGAAATCGACGTGTAATGCTAAGTCTATTTGTATAGCCTAGTGCAAAGTGATTGGTGTTCAGTTTTCTCTGTAGTGCTTTGAATGAAAGTGTTTTCTCAATTACACTTAATTACGTTCAATTAAACTATGATGATTCATTTGATTCCATAAAATTCCATAAAATAAAACTTAACCTCCAATAATTATAAAGTAGAGTAGTGGCATGGCATATAACGAGAGACATATAAATTGTGGTAAAATGTACTAAACTGTGTTCACAATTTACTAAATATTGAGAAACACAATTCAGCAAAAATAAGTGCACAATTTAGTAAAACGTGCGCTCTATTTAGCAAAATGAGCAAACAATTTAGTCAAATGAGTACATTTTCTAGATATTTACCAAAAATATCCTGGCAATGAGCAAACAACTTAGTCAAATGAGTACATTTTCTAGATATTTACCAAAAATATCCTGGCAATGACCTTTGTCAATCAGAATGTGTTTTGGACGTGGTGACGAATTTGATCTGCGTTGCATTGACACACCCTTAAATGCAGCAGGTAAAAGCTAGCGTAGGCCAAAGCCATCGATATCTCAAAGTTGCGACAGCCGTTGACTTCCATGTTAAAGCCAGATTAGAGCGGTCACGTGGTTAGTGGGTCGACTCAGTAGTTCCCTCGGTCCCTGGTTTACTACGGGATTGACAGCAGCGATCGCATTAATATTTACGGTGAATACTCGATGAAAATTACTATAAACTGCATTTCCACATACATATACATTAGCCTACTCAATGAAAATGCATTATTATGCACACGACTATAAGTCATGTCGAAAAGTCGTATTATATTCATTCATTCTCAATGGAATAGTTCCCGGAAGTGCCGCCATTGTTTGTTCACGGGAGTCAACGGCGGTGTCGCAACTTTGAGATATCGATGGCTTTGGCGTAGGCTACTGGAGTTCAGAGGAAACGAAACTGAAAGTTAAGAGTGTCTTCCTAGATTCGAAGTGTTTGTCGTGCTCATGAAGAATGGCAGAGGCGATGTCTATTAACCCGGACCTTTTTGTCTGTCCGATTTGTTTGGATCTACTGAAGGATCCAGTGACTCTTAACTGTGGACACAGTTACTGCATGGGCTGCATTAAGGACTGCTGGGATCAGGAAGATCAGAAGGGAGTTTACAGCTGCCCCCAGTGCAGACATACATTCACCCCAAGACCTGTTTTAAACAAAAGTAATGTTTTTGCTGAGCTTGTGGAACAGTTCAGAAAGACCAGAATTCAAGGTAGGCCTACTGCTTCTCCTCAATGTTTTGCTGGACCTGGAGATGTGGAGTGTGACAGCTGCACCGGGAGAAAACTAAAAGCCGTCAAGTCCTGCCTGGTGTGTTTGTTGTCGTACTGTGAGACTCATCTCCAGCGCCATGATGAACTATTCTCAGGGAAAAGACACAACGTGGTTGATGTCACAGGTCAGCTACAGGACAAGATCTGCGCTCAGCACCAGAGGCTGCTGGAGGTCTTTTGTCGCACGGATCAGAGCTGCGTCTGTTTGCTATGTTTGGTAGATGCACACAAAGGCCACGACACGGTCTCAGCTGCAGCTGAGAGAACGGAGAAACAGGTAAGCACCGGGAGAGAGCTCAGGTGCGGATATCGTTAGTGCGATAGGCCTACCATGGAGAATTTAGCCTACCCATACAAAAAATATAATACATGATTCCAGCGAAACTGGTGTTCTGATAGCCTAGCTAGCCTATAGGCCGATGCATTAAACGAGTGCGTCTAATATATTAAAACAAACAGGATTCAATGGTAATGTTCCTTTTTTTTTGAAGGCCATGAAGTGAGACAGCATGATCTTTAGGTTAATGATTGCTAGGTTCAATTGTCCCTTGGGGATCAATAAAGTATCTATCTGTCTGTCTGTCTGAAGCAGGCAGACAAAAAAAACATCCTCACCTGAAAATGCATAGCCTACCTTGTTGATAGAGTCAGAAGGACCCAGCTGACAGAGGGCCACCGGAGAACATTATCAAGTAGACTAAATACCTACTGTAGTCAAAATTATACATTTCTCCCCTCTATTTGATTCTGTCTTGCTGCTTTGCTTTTCTATCAATTAATTGAATGTAACCAGTGTAGGCTACATTTTCTACAGGCCTTTAGTTTCCACAAAATTCACCGCAGAAGTCATCCTAAGGGGTTATTTTTCAAAAGTTCTTCCTTTGGGGACTGGGTGTGGTGTGTTTTCTATTAGGCTATAATAGGACCCATCATTTCTAGTGGTAGTTTTTTTTTTTTTTAAACACAGCTCTATGTTTAAATTGGGACAACAGAGTTTGTGTTGTTTCTCACATTCATTTTTAAGAGTGTAGTTATAGCCTAAACATTGCATCAAATTGTATTACGTATTAAATGAAGAGCTGCACAGAATAGTGTGCTTGAGTTACTGTTGTCACTGATCCCATCTGCTCCTTTGTGCCAAGTAACGATTAACACAGTCGGCCCAGGTCATGGAGTAACGATTAACACAGTCGGCCCAGGTCATGGAGTAACGACTAACACAGTCGGCCCGGGTCATGACTGAACATGTGTTCTGTCCTAAGTCCCAATTAAGACACTGTTTGCTCAGTGGTTTCCACTCGTCATGCAAATAAATGGGCTTCTTCGTGGCTAAATTTATAAATTAAAGTTTAGTGTGAGGATTAGATTAGGCTACTACTGAATATCCAGTGTAAGCACTATGTACAGTAGTAATGTGTAGTCTGGGATTGTCACTGTGTCATTTAGAAGGAGATGGAGGAGACCAAGAGGAAACTCCAGCAGAGACTCCAGGAGAGAGAGAAGGAGCTGCTGGAGCTGAGGAAGGCTGTGGAGACTCTCAAGGTGAGTACTCAGAAATCTACATAGATAGATAGATAGATAGATAGTGTTGCGTTTTGTGTCCACTCTGGTGACTACAGTGCTCCACTCCTATAGTCACAGTTGAGATCGCTACTCCGGGTGTGTGCGCATAAACCTTTTAGATTTTCAGTGAATCCCTCACTTTCTAAAAAGGTCTGTGTGTGTATACTATCTACAGTATAGCTTGTTTCCCCTTTTCGACTTTGTGAGGCGACTGCTCTGCGAAAAAGGGGAAGTAATTTTCAGTGTAGTGTCTGTTGCAAAGGCCCCTTTTCAACGGGTTTAGGATGCACGAAAGGACTGATACAAGGGAGAGGCTCTCTCTCTTTATGAATCAAAATCCTTAATCAGGAGTTCAGGGTCAACAAGTAGATATTTTATAGGAGGCTCTCCATATACAGTATCTATTCCATGTTAACCCTATTACCTGCAATCGTGCTTGTAATTATGTGATTCTCTTCTTATTCGAGGACTTGGCCATTTACTGCATAATCTAATCTGTGACAATGATTTCTAAAAGTCTTCCTCCTGTTACAAAGGCTGTCGCCCGTCAATGGAGTGACAAAGGAGACCTATTCCTCGTGGTCACAGAAAGATTCATATATACTGTAACTGTTCTAGTGACAGATTTCTATGACACAGAAGTAGGGTGACCAGATTTCTCTGAACTAAAACCAGGACACTTTTGTGCGTGATCAAATGTAACGTCAGCCGTCCTTAAGCCCAAACGGTAGTGGGGGTTCGGGGGTGTCACCCCCGAGAACATTTCTTAAATATTGCTGTGTAAATGCACAAATTCTGTGCACTTTCAGTCAGAGATTAGGGCCTGCACTGTCTGACTCCTAAACATCCCTCACCTATTATGTAGCCTATGAAAACATTTTTTGAAAACAAAACTCAGCCATATTATTTTCTCAACCTTACATTATGTGTGATAACTCTAAACAGCTACTCTTGTCAGATGGCCATTATACATCATTGAAAAGCTGAGATTCCAGGCTTTCAGTAAAGGTATGTTTTGCCCCCTTTTTGGTAACGACCAACCCCTCTGGCTCACAGACTAATATGTTATTGAGAATGATGACTTTCTCTTCAGCATTGTCGTAGCGTAACCTGCTAGCCATTAAAACGAGGCAATGAAACAATGTCAAGTTGACTGCAAAGATTGTGCAGACTGCGATTGACTGGCACAAGATCACACACACAAATCAAAACGTGTCTCCTCTCAGGTTAGAATGTGCAATAAGACCAACTGAAAATTAAACCTGGCGTTTTTCTAGGCTGATTTGACATGGAACTACACTCTCATCTGGCGTAATAATCAAGGCAACTTGCAAACTACTGGCACTACTACTGCTTGTTGTCTATGGGGACTATTTTCAGATGCTGCGTACGATATCACTGCGCCTATGGTACGTTTGCAAGTTGCCTTGATTATTACGCAAGCTGAGAGTGTAGTTCCATGTCAAATCAGCCTAGAAAAACGCCAGGTTTCATTTTCAGTTGGTCTTATTGCACTTTCTAACTTGAGAGGAGACACGTTTTAAATGGGAAAATTACCAGAAATCTTAGTCACTTTTAAACATGAAGCTAGCAGGCGAGAAGCTAATGGTCTAATCCGATTCAATGATCTATGCTAGGCTGAAGCTAAAAGTTGTATCGCCAGACTCACAGAATGGCTGGATGAACGGGAACAAGGTAAATATCGATTCTTTTACTCGAGGGGAGGTGGAAAATGAGCGTATTTCCAAAAATGGCGGAATATCCCTTTAAAGGCCCCTGAACTTTATTCTTTACGGAACCACGCCCGCTAAATAAAGTCCGGTTAGTTTTGTGACATCAGTGCATAGGATTTCCCTTCCTAAATACACGGCTGAGTTTGCTACTCCAGTGTATGTCAGTGTATTGTGCAGTAAGTTTTTGCCCATTAACAGTGTCTTAGAAAGTAAGCCCTCAAACGGACAATCTTACCAGCTTCTCGCCTGGTCTCCTCTGTAGGCGTGCGCCTTTTCAGCATTCTCAGAAGTTCAGCATTCTCGTTGACACAGGGGAGGCAAAGAAAACTCAAAAATGACTGTTGCCTTTTAACAGAATCCCTAAACAAGGGTTAGGGTTCTGACTTTTCTTGAAGATAAAATAATAAAAATAAAAACGTCTTGCTCTCAGTCGGCAAGTCCAGGAAAGGTGACGGAGAGCTCTGTGTGTGTGTGTAGAGCCCCGGTAACGGGACGCTTTTATATTTCCCCAGCTGAACCTGAATCTATCACTTGTATCACAGTCAGCTATTTGTCTATCTCCTGTTCCTCTTTCTGTGGCTTCCCTCAACTCTTCACACTTAAAATTCGGACACAGCACAATGATGTTGCCTATACATGGCTCTACGCTGGAACTATTAAACTTAAAACTCTAACCCAGCACACGGATGTTGCCTATACATGGATCTACGCTGGAACTATTAAACTTAAAACTCTAACACAGCACTCGGATGTGGCCCATATATGGCCCTAAGCAGGAACTGCTAAACACAGCATTACTCTATAAGCTTGACTAAAACACTTTAAGGGCTAAACAATCGTTCTTTAAAGGATTAAACAAAAACACATTCTAAAGCTAAACAAAACCACACTTTAAACTTTATTAAAATCACAGTTGTAGTCGAAGTAAATATTCTTTTCACACTTTTCATTGCCTCATTTGCACATTTTTATTTGGTTTAGAGCAAGCTGGAATTAAGCAGTTATATTAGACTTCTATCTAGTGAACTATCTTATGCAATCTTTTGTGTTTTCCACGGTTCACATTTTCTGTCCCTTTCTACAGTAGACAGTAGGCCTACTGGCACAATGTAGATCATATAGCTTAGTCCGGCAGCCAAATGCCATAATTTAGGTGAACCTGGTTTTGTCGGTTAAAGAGGAATAATGCAGGATTGCCGATTTCATCTCTGGTTTCGGTTTTGTTTTTCGTTTTCGCTCGTTTTATGCTTGCATATTTCTCTGCAGAGCTTCCCCGACAGCTTTAGCGTGTATATTTATACATATATAAGCTATATATATATAAATTGCAAGCGTGGTTCTTCTTGTTTCTTTCGCGTCTCTGACTTCCAGATGTAAACAGCAGACGATCGTTTATCAGAAAGTTGCAAGGTTGTAATTAGCGGATAGGGACACTAGGGGCGGGAGGAAATGTGACTGTTTTCGATAAAAGTGGTCAGTCAAGCAAAACAACGATTTCTAAGCGATTTTATGACTATGAAAAAGTTGCATAGGGTCTCTTTAAAGTTTTTTTTTTGCAGAATCTAGTAGACTAGGGGTACCTCTTTAAGATGTAAGAGGGTGCCCGGTGATATCCCTTGGGCAATTTCGTATATTAAGCCTTTCTTGTCCAATGTGTTGACTAGGCGGATATACTACTGTACAGGTGAATAGGGTAAAAAAATTAACAAGCAGATATCACTATGAAACTTCATCAGTTGATTACTTAGATCAATATGAAAAATAAATGTATTACAAGTTTTCTGAAATTTAATGTTTGTATATGCAAATTAGGTATGATGTAATTAAATAAGGTGAGTAGGCTACTCAGAAAACTATAGACCCTTTCAACTGCAAACAAACAGGTGTGTTCTTTAGGCATTCCCTGTGCCACAGTTAAAAACATTGAGCTGATGGTAATTTGGGGACAAACACAAATGTGTGTGAACCTTCCTCCCAAGATGTGCTAGATAGATAGATAGATAGATAGATAGATACTTTATTGATCCCCAAGGGGAAATTCAAGAAACTATAGACCTTTTCAACTGCATAAACAAACAGGTGTGTTCCTATAGGCATCCCCTGTGCCACAGTTAAAAACATTGAGCTGATGGTAATTTGGGGACGAACACAAATGTAGTTCTTCTGATCAAAGGAGAGGACAGCAGCTGGCTGCCATGTCAGAGCTCTTCTAACGGTAGCCAGTTGGTACAGTACGTAGCGGTGCCGTGTGTGAACCTTCCTCCAGAGACGTGCTAGCAAGAGATGCTAGAGCCTTTGGGTTTTAGCTCACTTGCTAGCTAACGTGCTCAGCTCCCATTGGAGGTGCTGCAAGTTGCAGTTCAAGTCACAAGTGCAGGGCTGAGCCGTGCGGTCAACACAACACAGCTCAGTGCTCTTCCCCAGTCAGCCAGAGAGGAGTCTTCATAACTGGGGCACTTTCCAGTCCCTCTGTGCCACACTGTGGGCAGCAGGTGGTGTGGAAGAGGCTACTTTAGATGGACCCTCCTCTTTGTGTGTCTCCTAACAGAGCTCTGCACAGACAGCAGTGGAGGACAGTGAGAGCATCTTCACTGAGATGATCCGCTCCATTGAGAGAAGGCGCTCTGAGGTGACAGAGCTGATCAGAGCTCAGGAGAAGGCTGAGGTGAGTTGGGCTGAAGGACTCCTGAAGAGACTGGAGCAGGAGATTGCTGAGCTGAAGAGGAGAGATGCTGAACTGAAGCAGCTTTCACACACAGACGATCACATCCATTTCCTCAAGGTAAATGTAGTGTAGATACTGTAGATTGTTAGCAGACAAAGTATTTCATTTACATTATCATACAATCCTCGTTGGAACATATGAATTCAATTGTACAGCATAATTCCCTCACAGGATTAAAAAAAAGGATATACAGTATGTGACCCTCCATAGTGAAAACAGTCGCTTGTCACACAATACTATTTTGAGAAAATCCACAATAAACAAACTTCCGGTCTAAATGTTGAATTTCACGTTTTCGCATAATTCTACAGTTTCATATTGTGAACTCATTTAATGGAAAAACATAGGTTTTGACTGTTCAACCCGGTGAAGATTCAACACATTAGCAGTCATTCCTGTTGTCCACGCCGCTTAAAAAGTTGATTTCTCCTCTTCTGCATATCGTGACGGGAGAACCATGTCAACTTTGGATACGGTTACCTTAGCGATAGTTTCTGTAATACCTTCGATATACAGTACATACCGTTTGAAATCTTAGTTTAAGGCCGTTCATGTGAGCACAATAACTTAATTTTGTAGATTTTACCAAAGCGACTGTTTTCGCTATGGAGGTCACATATACGAATACTTAATTAAAGTGTCTGTCTGTTTTCAGTTGAATGTGTTTGCATTCAGTGCCAAGACTCTGAAATAGACAACCTCTTCAACATTTCTCTGACCTAGAGTAGGACACCTAGCTTGATAGAAACACAAGAGAGGGACTCCCTTGTAGCCTATACATGTTGCATCAAATGATGTTGCTTATTAAATCTGAACAACAATAATATTGTACAAGAGTAGACAGGACTGGTGCAATGGAGATCATATACTGTATGTAGATCATATAGCTTCTCTGTTTATCCAGGCATCTCTCTCTCTCTCTCTCTCTCTCTCGCGCTCTCTCATTTGTAGAATTTTCAGTCAGTCAGCCCTCTGTCTCAGTCTAAAGACTCATCCAGCACGTCTGTCAGACAAAGCTGGTCTTTTGAGGCTGTGAAGAAATCTGTCTCTACACTGAAGGGGCAGCTGGAGGATTTCTTCAAGCAGGAAGTCATAAAGATCTCTGCAGCAGGTGAGTTATATAGATATTCATTAGAAAACAAATCTCCTATTTGTGCAATTTATATGTGCATTTCAATTCAGGAAGTAGATGAGGGAAGAAAAAACAAAACAAAACAAAAAAAACGTCCCTATCTGACCGTTACGATAATTACGCTAGTGGCGGTCATAATTATCATTTAGCTGGCGCTGTTATCCAGAGAGACTTGCAGTGAGCTACAGTAACTACAGGAACTACTGCAGGGTTAGGTGTCCTGCTCAGAGACACAATGGTGGCAGCCCCTGGGATCAAACTCACAACCTTTAGGTGTTCCATTTGGAAGCTCCTGAACCACTAGACCAGCAGCCCCCACATCTGCAGGTGTTCTGAACCTGCTCTCCCCATCCTGATGAAGATCAGTGATGCTTGAATGAGTGCATCTCCATCTTCACTTTGGTTCAAGTTTGGTTTGTTAAAACACATTTCTTCTTTCTCAGTGTCTGATGTCCAGGCTGTTTTGACTGAGCCAGTAACCAGAGAGGAGTTCTTAAAATGTACGTTGGTGTGGTCCACAAAAACACACAGTACACTCACACTTTTAATCTTTGAATACAGACAGTGAAAC
>NC_085001.1:3529416-3556916 GCF_963854185.1 Sardina pilchardus | reverse complement strand
CAGAGTGTGTTCCAGCCACTTTACTGTAGTTTATGCTCTAAGGGGGGAATTCTCCCATGCATGTAAGGGTGCATAAGGGTGCATAAGGGTGCGTAAGTCCAAAAAACCGCGCAACTACGCACGTTTCCCTCTGAGCGGATTCTGCCATCCACTTAAGTTGGCAATTTACGCGTGGTACAGACAGTTGCGCGTTTTGGGTGGAGCAACCCCAAAATCTGGGCGTTTCTTATACACAACTCTTGCGCGCATTCTGCCATGGCTTAAGCACTTTTCCAGCTTACGCACTCTGGAGGGCTGGAATAAGGTCGAGCGCCACTACAAGGTGAAACAGCATATTGCTCATGTCGGCAGAAGGCCTAGTTCTAAATACATGTAGGCAACACGGAATTTACAAATTGACATTACAGTATCAAATGTGATGCTTATCAGCTGATACAGCTTCATGTTTTCCGCATTACAGTGTCACACGGTGCCATATTTCGCGCCATTACCTTCACTGGCTTCATAGGCTACATTGTTAAATAGTGAAAATCCCGTTATAATCACCCACTTTCTGTATTGGATCTTACCGATTATGTATCTTCAGTTTTAACTTGACGAGAAGTCATTATCCCATTGCATACTTCGTTCGACTCTGTCCGTTTCTTTCCAACTTCACTGAATACATCCATACATTTGCACAGACGTCTGCACTATAGTGGAGCAGCATAGTTTATTCTCTCGTCTTTTAATTTGTTTATAATGGAGATTGAACTCGTTATGTCAGTCTCTCTACTGTGTTCGAAGTTGCAGATGTCAGTCTACATGTCTTAGCAGCATAGATACATTGATATTATGCGAGGCAGCTGCCAGCGAAACCTTTTTGTCAACCGTGAGTTTTTGAATTATAAATCTACACACCTCAAGTCTTGACTCTTTATAAACAAACGTCAAAGCAAAAGTGAAATTTCGTGAAGTAATTTCTTTGTTAAGCTATGTGATGATACACCATTTTACTGTAGGCAGTTCTTTATTCAGTTCACCTTGCATACGTTTTCAAAATCAAAGACTGGTTGGTGTTCTTTCTGGATTTAAATGGCATTCGGGTCAATGAGAAAGTCCACGTTCCACGTTTTCATATCAGCCTAAATTAAGGAGGTGGTAGATTAGTCTGGTTCTTTTTTTAAAATAAATCACGCCTCTTTCATAAGCCCGCCTTGAATCCGACTTTGCGGGGTGTGGGTGTGACAGGAGCGGAGATGGGAGAATCCGCTTAACAGAGAGACGCGCAACAGAACCGCGTAAAAAAAAGCTTACGCGCGAATGGGAGAATTCCCCCCTAAATGCCAATCTAACCCCACTTCCTTTTCTCAGTCTCTTGACCACACACACACGCACGCACCCACACACACACACATGCACAAACACACACGCACAAACACACACAATGCACACATACTATATGCAAACAAACAGACACGGATGAAAGCACCCCCCTCCCCCACATGCACACAAACAGACACACATGAACACAAGCACACGCACATGCCTTCACACCCACACACAAGCATGCACACACACACGCACACGCACACACACACACATGATTGCATGCACGTTGCATGCAGCAGCCAGACTTTCTTTACGATAGATAGATAGATAGGCTACTTTATTGATCCCCATAGAGAAATTCATGATGATTCGCGGTAAACAGCAGCGATGATTAATAAATGTTTTTTTTTTTTTTTTTTTTTTTCACTGAGCGAAAAATATTAAGCCCAAGTCATCTGCAAATATTTTCGACCCGGACCCGGCCCAAACCCGCGGGTTTGCATGTGTGTGTGTGTTTGTTTGTGTGTGTGTGACGGCTACGCCACCATCCTTACCCTACCTGTCCTCCCCAGAGTTGTGATGAATTAAAACTCTTGATGTAATTGGCAACATGGGCGGCAGTGGATCAGGAAGTAGAGGAGTCGTCCAGCAACCGAAGGGCTGCCCAACTCCTCCTAAGCCTGTTGAAGTGTCCATGAGTAACCCTAAAGCCCCTTGCATGGCATGTGTATGTGTATGTGTATGTGTATGTGTGTATGTGTGTGTGTGTGTGTGTGTGTGTGTGTGTGTGTGTGTGTGTGTGTGAATGGGTAAATGTGAGGCACAAAGTGCTTTGGCAAAAAAGTGCTATACAAATGCAGTCCTATTTACCAGCATCATGCCTCTAAATCCTGTCACAAAGTGATATCAGGCCTGTATATAGCTCATATAAATATATACATGCAATAAACATGAAGTTAAAGGTGGCCATTTTGATTAACTGACTTCATAACATTTGTCAAACAGCACAGTCCTCTCCCGCCCCGCCCCACCCTCCTCCTCCTGATAGTTCTGATGAAGCAAAACTCTCAACTCTCACTCTGCTGCTGCTTCTCAGAGTGTGTGCTTGGCGTCTGTGGGAGATTAAAAAAAAAAAAAAAAAAATGGCTGATTCGACCTCCCTGAAGAAGATCTGCTCTCGTCATAAGAAGAAGCTTGAAATATTTTGTCGTACTGATCAGATTTCTATCTGCTCTCAGTGCAAGATGGACGAACATAAGGGTCATGACACAGTCTCCGCTGCCGAAGAAAGGAAAACCAAACAGGTGAGTCATGAAGCTACACCTGTTTTACAACCTCAATTCTGAATGGCTACTAGCTACCATGTTTATTTTTTAATTATATACCAGTATGACCAAGTGGACAAACTGATATGTGATCTAAATTGGCATAATACAGCAAATGTGAGGATCTGTATAACCAGTGTTGGGGAGTAACGGAATACATGTAACGGCGTTACTTATTCAGAATACAAATTATGAGTAACTGTATTCCGTTACAGTTACAATGTAAATAGTTGGTATGTAGAATACAGTTACATTGTTGAAATCTATGGATTACATGACGATACTTCTCTGTTTTCTAAGTTTATTCACTCTCTAAATAAATTAAGGCAACTCCATGCATTTCCCAGATGAAATTGTTTCCATGTTTAAATCCAAGCTGGGACGGAACTGGGCCACATCTACCACAACATTCGGCACGGATCTGCATAATGGACCTGTTCCGGCGTCCAAACGCACATCGGTCCAAAATTGTTTTGGATCCGTTTGACGGATCTGCGGCAGATATGAACTTGCACTCGTTCAGGTCCGCCCCAGATAGAAAAAACACACCTAACACGACATCCAGCACGGATCTGAATAGTGGACCTGATCCGGCGTCCAAAAGCACATCGGTCCAAAATTGTTTTGGATCCGTTTTACTGATCTGGTGCTAATAAGGGCTAAGATTGCTCCCAACAAACAAGATAACGTCCCGGCGATGATTCAGAGCATTTTAAAGAACGTATTTTGTCACCGTGACGTAAAAAGAGGAAAAATCTACTTTCCACGACTTTCACCCAACTTACTTCTGTGCCGTTTAACTTTTCCCCCCAAGTAGTTCTGTGACGGATCATATGGCGTTCGGTGATTATCCATGGGAGTGAAACACCTGACATTATCGTTAAGTTGACATTGGCCTACAGCAATTGTTAACAATTACGTACATTATTTGAGTATATTATATTAATTTATCTTACCTGTGAATGCGGCTTGTAGGATGATGATCACGTCTAGATGCTTAATCGATTCTTGAGTTAGCTGGACATTTATACCCGGTTAGGTCTAATACTTTCACGACTACAGTGTATTTTCCCCCTAATAAATGACTAAGTCAATGGTCAGATCTAGTAATGTTATTGTTCAAAACATCAGTGGAGTAGGTTAGCCTATAAGCTAATATCCCAACCACATTGTTTCAAAATTCAAAACGAATATTTGCAATGCATGCTGGGAAGCAAACCTCAACAAAGTAGGCCTACACAAAATATAATTAAAGTTATCAGAGAATGTTTAGGTCATATTTTATATCTAAACCATGAGGTTTATAAAGTCATACAATTGTGATAAGCATTATCCTTAATTCTTCTGCAAAGTTGTTTATAGTGGTGACCAGTTGGGGATGTTGTGAATGTCTGCCTAAAGTCATATGTACTGTAATATGGGACCTGTATTGCAGATCCGTACCACACACAAGAAGCGGACCCGTACCACACATAAGAGGCGGAACCGCATTGCAGATCCGTACCACACAATAAGCGGACCCATACCACACACAAGAAAAGTACCATACACAAAAAAAGTATATATTCTATTCTAAGAGGCCGTACCACACACAAAAAAAGTATATATGCTATTCTAAGAGGCAGAACCGTATTGCAGATCCGTACCACACACAATAAGCGGACCCGTACCACACATAAGAGGCGGTTACTGATTGCAGATCCGTACCACACACAATAAGCGAACCCGTACAGGTCCGCTTCTTGTGTGTGGTAGGCCTACAGATTTGCAATACGGGTCTGCTTATTGTGTGTGGTACGGGTCCGCTTATTGTGGGTGGTACCGGGTGGTACGGATCTGCAATACGGGTCCGCTTATTGTCGGGTGGTACGGGTCTGCTTCTTGTGTGTGGTACGGATCTGCAATAGGGCTCGGGCACACGCCTTGCATTCTAGGAATATAGCCACCATGTTGGTAGCGTACCGAACGTAATATCCATTCATTCAGTTGCAGAAGACAAGAAGCAGAAATATAGTATTAGCGATTCTTTTACTCTTGCGATCGTGGGTTGCGCTGTTACACCCCACTACACAGCAACATACGACCAAGAAGGCAAAAACTAAGTAACAGGAACACACTAATAGGTGGGAGTAAATCCATAGTAAACTAAGGAGTGAGGCTGCCAATATGGCTGTGCCCGTGAAGTTTTCACGTCATGATCCCGAGCCCTATTCATGGGTTTCATCAGGTCCCTTTCCACAGGTGTATAAAATCAAGCACCTTAAGGCTAGCTTACATTGCACGATTTTGGCCTGTTTTAACAGTCGGCGACTAAATTTCCAAAATCGGGCGGAAATCTTGGGAGTTGTACTAGAATCGCAGCGCGCACCCATCATCTAAATCGTTTAGTGTAAGGTGTCAATCTTAGCGGTTATAAGTCTGTCGAAGGCAGTGTTTTTCTAGTTTTGCCGTTACGACAATATCAAACATGTTTGATATTATTGGAAGTCTTTTCAGCCGTGGCTCATGCAAATAGTGACGTGAACATTAAAAACCAATAGTAACCTCTCGCGAACACGAAAACAGGAAGGGGCAAAATAGGCGACAGCTGTAGCCTATATGATTATTTGTTATTCATTTCTTATAATTTATTAGTCGGCTATTCTACGAGACAGAACAACTCTGTTAGTGATGTCACACATCAAACAATGCTGCAGAAACGCGAAAAAATTACTTTGATATGAGTAGGCTATCATGTGAGTTCCTGTTAATGATGACGTGTAGCCTATTGCACGATGGAAATAATTTGAAGGAATCTAGCAGCAGTCTTGTAAATAGTGACCCACAGTCTTTGCACAATCCTAATCTGAGACTGGCCTGTGACTAAAAACTCAATGAATTGTCTTTAGATGTGAGAGGGTCTGAGACTGTAGTCATTCAAAAATCTTTTCCAAATCTTTGCAAAGTCTGTCAATGTATTTTAATTATCAATGCAGACTGCATGGTGCTTGATACACCTGTGCAAAGGGACCTGATGAAACCCATGAATACGGGTCTGCTTCTTGTGTGTGGTACGGATCTGCAATACGGGTCCGTTTATTGTGTGTTTGTGGCACGGGTCCTCTTATTCTGTGTTGTACGGATCTGCAATACGGGTCCGCCTCTTGTGTGTGCTACGGGTCCGCTTCTTGTGTGTGGTACGGATCTGCAATACGGGTCCGTTTATTGTGTGTGGCACGGGATCTGCTTATTCTGTGTTGTACGGATCTGCAATGCAGGTCCGCTTATTGTGTGTGGGCCACATCTGGCCCACAGTCAGATACCGTAGGTCCGCTACATGCGGATCTAAAGGCTTTTATGAGGATCCGGCCCAAAGGAAATTGTTATCTGGGCAGTCTTTGCTAATCAATAAACAAATCCTAGTTCACATGTTGATTTAGACCTACTGTATAATAAAACCCATCTCTATAGGCACTGCATTCTGTTTTTTCCATTCCATCTTAAAATAGCTTATGGGTTATTTATTTCTAAGTAGATCTAGGCTACATTTACGTTTTAAAATTAATTATGGTACAGCCTATGACAGCAAATTATTCTTGCGAGTAGAATAGCCTATTTAACATGCGTTTTTTGATTGTCATTAAGCAATCACAGTCATTTTAAGAGCACTGATAGGCTATACAGTATAGTATTTACACTTTCAGGTAATTTGCATCCTACCTGTCATACATCTGCGCCCCTCACTTTTATTGGGTTGATCTAAAATCTCACAGGCACACCTTATATTTTCTATAAGCCCCTGTTCCAACTTGAAGAAGAATCTTAAAGCGGTAGTAGTAAAGAAGTAGTAAATTAGCCTGAGGAAGACGCCTGCTTTAGATTTACTGGTCACCTGGCTATTTTATAGTTGTATCAGGTAGCTTAGTTGAATTCACATTCTCCTATGTGGGCCGCATTCAGCCATTTGGAACAGAAGAACACACCA
Source organism: Sardina pilchardus (assembly GCF_963854185.1). Classification (NCBI taxonomy): domain Eukaryota; kingdom Metazoa; phylum Chordata; class Actinopteri; order Clupeiformes; family Clupeidae; genus Sardina; species Sardina pilchardus. Next base: position 3,550,316 of record NC_085001.1, on the reverse strand, counting down.
GAATAGGCCTAAACTGGATTTGATGGGCTCATTCCTACACTTATAAAAAATGCAATTCAATGCGGAAGTAATCCAAGTATTCGGAATACGTTACTCAGATTGAGTAACGTAACGGAATACGTTACAAATTACATTTTTGGGCATGTATTTTGTATTCTGTAACGGAATACGTTTTGAAAGTATCCTTCCCAACACTGTGTATAACGCAATCAACTTAAAGGACTCAAAGGACATAAACCCAACCCAAAGGCTGAATCTTCTGTACATCTGAGATTGTTAACTGCCTCCACACATAGATGCAGGAAATAAATAGCTGAAGCCGTGCTGGCGGGTTTTCATGGTAACAGCCATCTCAGGCATGTGGAAAGATTGGTTTAGAAGACTACGGTCAAGCACTCCTGAGCACACTCATAGCAACCATGAGCCTACAATGATTTTGGAGCAGGGTGGCTATTTCACTTCAAGACCAGTTTTTATTTTTACAGTTGGAGTTTTAGAGAATGAAATGTCCCATTTTTGCCCAATATAGGATTTTAGCTGCTCAACAGTGTCTGGTCTTAATTGTGTTTTTCATTTAGTGTTATACCCAATTTCACAGGTCTTAACTGCATAGGACTCTCTTTCTATGAAGCTATGCTGTTGTTATATGTGCAGAATCTATTGTGCTGCTGTTTTCCTGAAATGTTAAAGGGTCTTCCTGGCTGTATACCTGTGCACCTCATTCAGAATGTATTGTACAGTAGCTTGCCAGGTATACAGTACCTGTGCACCTCATTCAGAATGTATTGTACAGTAGCTTGCCAGGTATACCTGTGCACATCATTCAGAATGTATTGTACAGTAGCTTGCCAGGTATACAGTACTTGTGTACATCATTCAGAATGTATTGTACAGTAGCTTGCCAGGTATACAGTACCTGTGCACCTCATTCAGAATGTATTGTACAGTAGCTTGCCAGGTATACCTGTGCACATCATTCAGAATGTATTGTAGCGTGCCAGGTATACAGTACTTGTGTACATCATTTAGAATGTATTGTAGCGTGCCAGGTATACAGTACCTACAGTATGTACATCATTTAGAATGTATTGTAGCGTGCCAGGTATACAGTACCTGTGCATATCATTCAGAATGTATTGTAGTGTGCCAGGTATACAGTACCTGTGTACATCATTCAGAATGTATTGTAGCGTGCCAGGTATACCTGTGCACATCATTCAGAATGTATTGTAGCGTGCCAGGTATACCTGTGCACATCATTCAGAATGTATTGTAGCGTGCCAGGTATACCTGTGCACATCATTCAGAATGTATTGTAGCGTGCCAGGTATACAGTACCTACAGTATGTACATCATTCAGAATGTATTGTAGCGTGCCAGGTATACAGTACCTGTGCACATCATTCAGAATGTATTGTACAGTAGCTTGCCAGGTATACCTGTGCACATCATTCAGAATGTATTGTACAGTAGCTTGCCAGGTATACAGTACCTGTGCACCTCATTCAGAATGTATTGTACAGTAGCTTGCCAGGTATACCTGTGCACATCATTCAGAATGTATTGTAGCGTGCCAGGTATACAGTACCTACAGTATGTACATCATTTAGAATGTATTGTAGCGTGCCAGGTATACCTGTGCACATCATTCAGAATGTATTGTAGCGTGCCAGGTATACCTGTGCACATCATTCAGAATGTATTGTAGCGTGCCAGGTATACAGTACCTACAGTATGTACATCATTCAGAATGTATTGTAGCGTGCCAGGTATACAGTACCTGTGCACATCATTCAGAATGTATTGTAGCGTGCCAGGTATACAGTACCTGTGCACATCATTCAGAATGTATTGTAGCGTGCCAGGTATACAGTACCTGTGTACATCATTCAGAATGCATTGTAGCTTACTAGATGTGCAAGATGCCCATGCCATAGGCACTAATGCACCTCCATTCCGTCACCTGGGCTTTGGGCTGAACTGAACACACTAAGTTGGATAGTCCCTCTCTTCTTTAGCCCAGAGGATACAGAGTCCATCCAATATTTGATTCATTCTTGTTGTAAATAATTCCCTGAATTCTATGAATAGTTTAATTATATATTAATATCAATATAGATATTGTAATCCCCGAAAGGAACAGCGAGTGTTGTCCTTCTATACAGACTGCACAAAAGGTCCAATGTATTGACCGGTTCTGAGTCAGCAGATCAAAGATTAGCTAGCATAGGAAATCTAACAGAACTGACTGCATTACTTCAGTGTCAGTGTAACTTGTCAGTAAAACTAAACATGGTGAGACATGTTTTTGTTTGGCATAGACTTAAGACTACAGGAAGCAATGGAGGGAAACAAGTAGGCCTACAGTAAGGTGACAGCCTACAAACACAGGATTTGTGTTCCGTCACAAATATTGTGTTAAACATACACAGTGCTGCATGTACAGTAAGGGCCCTGTTCATGTTGTACAGCACTTTTCCTGACATTTTGAATCTGTTAAAAGGCACAAAGGTACAGTTTAGAACATGCTCTTATAGCACAACCTGCCATAATCGCCAGGTGGCTAACTCATGTCAGACAGCACTGATTTTCTTCATGTTTTTCCCGGCCGACCGTATTTTTAAACATGACCAACTGAGCTCTGTGTTCAAATTGGCCGGATTTCTCCTTTAATGGCCCTTTAGGCATGTATTCACAATCATTTACAATTACTTGCTTTTCTCTACAGTATGCAAAACACATTTAATTACCCATGTTGTGTAGGAAAATGTGTGACACATACACTTGTCTTAAGTGTGTGTGCAATTGTATCAACAGGGGGAGCTGAAGGAGACCCAGAGGAGATTCCAGCAGAGAATCCAGCAAAGTGAGAAGGAGATGCAGGAGCTGAGGAAGGCCGTGGAGGAGAGGACCAACGTGAGTGATAGTCAGAGGATACTTTCAGAAGTAACAAATAAAAAAGAAGACATAAAACACACACAGGGTAATAGTACAGTATTTAAAAAGTAATACATAAATAAAACTAAAATACATAAATAAAACTACTTTAAGGGCCATAATGCAGACCCCACCTGTGCAGACCACAGAGCTTGACATACCCCCTTGTAGTATTAATAGTTCTACACAAACAGAGGTGGAAAAAGTAGGCTATTAAATATGGTACTCAAGTTAAAGTACCAATACTTTGCTGAAATATTACTCAAGTACAAGTTAAAATACCCATCTGATGTACTCAAGTAAAAGTAAAAAGTACTTCATTTAAAATGCACTTTAAGTAAAAGTTACTTTTTTTTAATTTATGGGGCCTTTTATCTAAGGCAGCCATGTTGGTGCGCCCATAGTGTATCACTGTAGCTGCTGTGCTGCTTTAGCTTACTGGCTTCAGCAGATCAAGCTACAGTAGCGACAGTACACCTTTAGAAATTGATATCTATGTGAAAAATCGCCGTAAAGTTCTCCTTTAAAACCTGTTAGGAGACGGGTAGCCTTTTACGGCACAATTTGAAATCCAGATTATGCTCCTACTCAAAGGGGTTCATGTGCAGTAAACATTTCATTCTCAGTATACATTTTGGATGGTCAAAGGTTCTATGGGGAGTTTCTATAGGGCATTTTAAAAATGCATGAGCATATCTTGGCAAATAATGGTCTACCCTACAGTATTCATTTCATGCTATATTGATCTACTTTTGCACCCAGCTAGTGTTCAATGTTCATTTCCACCGCTGTATATTTTTATTTTACCTGAATATTAATTTTAAGCATCGCTAGCTGGCTAGTGGATCGCTAATTGTTGTGCTGTTGGTGCAATGTCTTTCTCCAAGAAAGTCAAGTCGGTCAAGTACCGACTTATAAATGACTAATAAATTACTAATGATGAACAAACTATTAACTAATAGGTAACAAATTATTAATATACAGATTTAAAAAAATACTTAATACAAAACACAAAAACGTACTCAGTAGCCTACAGTAACTTGAGTAAATGTATTTCACTACTTTCCACCTCTGCACACAAATAGTTAAATCTAAGAGATAATCTGGTAGCTGTAACTCTTGAGCTGTAAATGAGGCGTTACACTCTGACTATGTCCATTCTATTCTATTAGAATGACAGGGCAGCTACTTCACAAAATCCCAACCTAAGGACAGCAACTGTAAGGAACAATTAGTACTCACCCCGAGGAGTGTGGACTGAGTAATGAACATGAACCCTAACCCTAACCCTTACCACAAACCACACCCAGATATACAGTAGTACACCGACTACATAGTACACTGCATAGTCTGCACAATCTTGGGGAATGAGAAGAGTCTAAATTAGTAATAAGTTATAACCGAATCCTCGGGCCAGATTGTTGTGAGCCCAGTGTGCCTCAGCTGCCATCTCTACAGCACACACAGAACCACTCCGAAACACTTTCAGCTTCACCTCCCTCTGTGTGTCTCCTGCCCTCCTCTTTGTGTGTCTCCTAACAGAGCTCTGCAGCAGTGGAGGACAGTGAGAGGGTCTTCACTGAGATGATCCGCTCCATTGAGAGAAAGCGACGTGAGGTGACAGAGCTGATCAGAGCCCAAGAGGCTGAGGTGAAGCAGGCTGAAGAACATCTGAAGCAACTGGAGCAGGAGATTAATGAGCTGAAGCAGAGTGATGCTGAACTGGAGGAGTTTACAAGCACAGAGGATGACATCTATTTCCTTGAGGTAATAATGACCTGTCCTCCTGAAACTGATATTTAAAAGTGTCAGCTTATTTTGTTGATTTGTTGTTTGTTGTATTTAGTTTACTAGTGCAGTGCCCGTGCAAACAATGTTTTCCAAGAAACGTGTTGCCCAATGACGTTGATGCAGGTAGATCATGTTAGATTGGTGATGAGAATCAGGCCCGTGCTGTTAGAGCTTTTTACTCTTTGCAAGGTACAGTAATAAAAAAGTGAAGGGGAAAGGCGTTTGAGTTGCAGCTAATGGCTATTAGACACATTACATACCCGTGCGTTTTTGCTGTTGTTGGGAAATGATAGCCTAAAGCTAACCGCATGCATGGCCCGTCTATGCCATGGCCATGCCAGTGCTATGAAGCGCAAGGCAACCGCGGTTGTTGATGAGTAGCCTATGCAACGTTACGTGACTTTAAAGGGATATTCCGCCATTTTTGGAAATACGCTCATTTCCCACCTCCCCTCGAGCAAAACAATCGATATTTACCTTGTTCCCGTTCATCCAGCCATTCTGTGAGTCTGGCGATACTACTTTTAGCTTCAGCCTAGCATAGATCACTGAATCGGATTAGACCATTAGCTTCTCGCCTGCTAGCTTCATGTTTAAAAGTGACTAAGATTTCTGATAATTTTCCCATTTAAAACGTGTCTCCTCTCAAGTTAGAAAGTGCAATAAGACCAACTGAAAATGAAACCTGGCGTTTTTCTAGGCTGATTTGACATGGAACTACACTCTCATCTGGCGTAATAATCAAGGCAACTTGAGGCGCAGTGATATCGTACGCAGCATCTGAAAATAGTCCCCATAGACATCAAGCAGTAGTAGTGCCAGTAGCTGCAAGTTGCCTTGATTATTACGCCAGATGAGAATGTAGTTCCATGTCAAATCAGCCTAGAAAAACGGCAGGTTTCATTTTCAGTTGGTCTTATTGCACTTTCTAACTTGAGAGGACACACGTTTTAAATGGGAAAATTACCAGAAATATTAGTCACTTTTAAACATGAAGCTAGCAGGCGAGAAGCTAATGGTCTAATCCGATTCAATGATCTATGCTAGGCTGAAGCTAAAAGTTGTATCGCCAGACTCACAGAATGGCTGGATGAACGGGAACAAGGTAAATATCGATTGTTTTGCTCGAGGGAAGGTGGAAAATGAGCGTATTTCCACAAATGGCGGAATATCCCTTTAACAGCCTGCTTACCAACATGGGTGCATGTGTGTCGGACTCAGCATGTTAATCCAACATGAACAATCTTGAAACGGTCCGTTGTTTACGTGAGAAATCGTAATTTCCATGAACACGGAGTTTGTCAGCGAAATAGGCTTTTTTGTTTCTATGCTGGAGTAAGTGAGAGTGAGGGGGAGTGGCTAGTGCAGAGAGCGGTAGAATTGTGGGATTGCGGCAGAGTTGTATTTTGTTTAATTTAATGATATCTTTGTCATTTTATGTCCGAACATGACCAAACTTTGCACTGCACTCACGCATGTCATTAGCAATACATGTGTCAAATTTCAGGTCAGTTGGATGAGTGGTTTGAGAGTTATGCGTGGAACACACAGACAGACAGACAGAGTGACACACAGACAGACGTTCCTTGCATTAATAGATAGATAGATAGATAGATAGATAGATAGATAGATAGATAGATAGATAGATAGATAGATACCTTTACGGGCAACACATGACATATCTCTATATAAACAGTTTGCAATACAATCTTTATACTGTATGTGCTGCATAATTTGTGGTGAGGTCATTAATAGTTTCTATTGTTTTACATTCAGCACAGTTTGTATACAAAATCTATACACACCTAAACCCATTAATGCTAGTTATGCCCCACAGCACAAACCTACAGTCATGGTTGAAATTGTTGGCACCCATGCTAAAGTTGACTAAAAAGATTTTAATGGCTTAAGTAATAAAATTAGGAAAAATCCTACCTCTAAGGACACCAATTTTCTTTGTGAATGAATAATGTATCATAAATAAATAAATGTTCTTCCCAAAATACCGAGGTCAAAAATATTGGCACCCCTATGTAACCCTATGATTGATGTTTGATGCTCATTGAACTCAATGCAAATCAAACAAGCTAATAGGCTAACTGAACAAAACTGAACAAAACACCATGCCTATCTCTAGGTATGGTGAAGGGTGTGTGATGATGTGGGTCAATTTTAGTTCTAAAGACCAAGGGAACTTTATCAGGATGCATAGTATCCTGGATCCATGAAATAAGTGGCCTTTAAAAATAAAAAAACTGCCTAACCCTATGTGTTAAATTCCCATAGGGTTACATAGGGGTGCCAATATTTTTCACCCCAGTATTTTGGGAAGAACATTTATTTATTTATGATACATTATTCATTCACAAAGAAAATTGGTGTGTCCTTAAAGGTTGGATTTTTCCTAATTTTATTACTTAAGCCATTAAAATCAATTTCCAAAAGATGATTTTATATTCCTCTTTTTAGTCAACTTTAGCATGGGGTGCCAACAATTTCAACCATGACTGTATTTTATCTAATGATGTATGCAGCCTTTGGGGAAACAGCTCTGACTGAATATCCAGGTGGCCTGTCTCATTCTGTGTGCTTCTCTCTGCAGAATGTTGTGTCAGCCACTGGTGCTCCTTGTAGAACAGTTTCAACTAGAATGACAGTGTAACCTGCGTTGTGTGGAACCACCGCGGTCCAGCCCTGCACACGCCCGGACTCGAACCCGCGAGACAGCAGCACCTCGGATCGGGAGTCGAGCGCGCTAACAATCCAGCTAAAAGCCCAGACTACTAGCTTTCATGCCAGCAGCGCTCTTGAAGCGTCGGGGAGTGAGGTTTACCAACGTTCCACAGCATAGCTAACCAGCTAGCACCCGTTACAACAGCACAATAAACTAAACTGACTGATTTCACTCATGATGCAGTCTGATAAAACACAACCCTGACTGAATATTCAGCTGCTCTGTCTCATTTTTTCTCTGTAGAATATCCCCTCCATCCCAGAAATCCCTCCCCCCAAACACAGCATGACCTTCAGCCAGAGTTTCTCTCTGGAGGCTCTGGAGGAATCTCTCTCTACACTGAAGGTGCAGCTGAAGGAGGAGCTGGAAGGCATCGTCAAGCAGGAAGGTTGGATAAACATCTAAAACCGACATGATCATAAACTACACACACACACACACACGCGCGCGCGCACACACACAGTGATACTATAGCCTTGTGGTCTAAGAGAAGCAGGTTTTGGTATAAAATATGTTTATTTGAATCAGCGGATATATAACACCCAAGAAAAATAACCAATATTAAATGCAAAAACAAAGACACAACATAGACTAGACAAAATAGAAAGAAACGCGGAGTCACACATTGATTACAATAAGCTGCACAATCTTCCATAACACTCACAGCAGTGTCAGGAACACACAACATGTACAATCCAGAGATCCTCAACAAGTGCAACCCAGAGAGCTGGCTCTTGAGCACAAGATTTACAAGATTGTACATGACAATGAACTTGAATTGAATTTGAACTTGAACACACTGGGTGGTATCTTCAAGCAGGAAGTAACAAAGATATCCGAAGCAGATTATTTAAAAAAAAACATCTGCATCTGATACAAGAAATAGCCAAGATACCTACAACAGGTTGCACAAAAAGCTATAATTGACACAACTAGACACAACTACTTCCTGGTCAAATGCCTATAGTGACAGATAAAGCAACAACTACACAGTTCTGATCAAGTGGAAATGTGACAAGCATGCTTGGACAAAGACCCATGCTTATCTCTTCCCACACACAGTATATGGAGGATGTAAGAATGGCAGAAAAATCCATAAGTACCACTATTGGAGAGTTATATTTAAAAAAAGGTAATCTTGGGCCCACCGAGTCCCCCAAATCTTCAAAAGTGACCTCACTGCTAATAGATTATGTAGAGGGGATGCAAATAAAAGCCTTTCCAGTCATTGAATAACAAATGTAACTGGTATCATTCAGTCTTTACAATGTGAGTTAAATGGCATGTCATTGAGTTACATGCCCTTCTACAGCTGAAACAGAACTTTCTTTCAAATATCAGGCCTTTTACAGATGCTATAAACAAATATCTCCCAGAGGTTGAGGACACATGAAGATAATATGCCAAGCAAGATGTGTGTTGGTTTGTTCTGTTGATCCTGGGTGATGAGTGTCTGTGTTGGTTCCCAGATACTGATCCAGTCAGAAGAACAAGCAGTAATGAGATGATACCACCAGACAGTAAGTATTTAGTGACTGACTGATTCTAATAGTGCAACAGTTTAGCAAAGACATAAGTTTAGTTAGTTTCTCTGAATCTTTGTATCTTTAAAAACCTTCTCTCAGCTGCCAAACCAGAGGTATGAGGGTGTGTCTGGGCCATAGAGTTAAGAAATTAAGGCCCTTGATATGTTATGCATGAAAATGTCTGAAGACTTTAATGAAGGGTGTAAGAGAAAAAAGGAAATACACTAGATCTTGAAGTGTATCTATAAAAGCAGCAAATACACTATAGGTCTTTAAGTGTATAAAAGCAGCAAATACACTAGATCTTTAAATGTATCTAGAAACAGCAAATGCACTAGATAATTAAATGTATGTATGAAAATAGACAAAGGCAGAAGCTGACAGAGATCAGAGATAGAGGTAGAATTCAGCTTTAATAAACAGCAACCTTAAAATGTGCTCCAACCAGTAGATTCCACCGATCACTTCTGCACTAGTCTTGTGATAATGAATTGATTGAGGTGGGTTAGAAATGAATGTCCTAAACATGCCCTTAGTGAAGGTAAAGGAATCTTGAATGAGTGCACCTCCATTTTTGCTTGTCAGTTGGAGGTTGGAGGTTGGAGGCCTTTAAGATTTAAACACAGTAGCTGGGGGCTTACGTAGAAGGAGGAAAGGTGTGTAATTATGAAAATAATTAAATGCATGCAAAGTGCAGCCTTTACTCCTTTTCTGTTATAAGTTATAAGGTCACAGGTTTATGAGTAGTTTTGTCCAGCACTCTAAAATGAATTGATTGAAGCCTGCTCGTATAGCTGTGCATAATGATATTCATGCCAGGGGTAGTCATGTTGGTCATGACTAATAGTGTAAGATGATTCATTAACTAGACAAAGTGACTTATAAATGAGTTGTACCCAGTTGGATTTGGTAATTCAGTGTATAATATGCCAACTTATTTGACCCCTTTGCTCTGCAGTTTTGTTGGGTTAAGGAATTTATTAAAATGGTTCCATTACATTCAAATGAATCATCATTTATCTGCCACTGTTATCCAGAGAGACTCAGAGTAAACTAACTACAGGAACTACTGCAGCAACTTGGGGTTAGGTGCCCTGCTCAGAGGCACAATGGTGGCAGCCCCTGGGATCAAACTCACAACCTTTAGGTGTTCCATTTGGAAGCTCCTGAAGCACTAGACCAACAGCCCCCACATCTGAAGGTGTTCTGAACCTGCTCTCCCCATCCTGATGAAGATCAGTGATGCTTGAATGAGTGCATCTCCATCTTCACTTTGGTTCAAGTTTGGTTAGTTACAGTATAATGCATTTCTTCTTTCTCAGTGTCTGATGTGCAGGCTGTTTTTACTGAGCCAGTAACCAGAGAGGAGTTCTTAAAGTGTAAGTGGGTCTGGTCTACAAACACTGAGACAAACATGTACACACATACATTACAGTCATTCATTCATTCAAGTATTTGTGGAAACACACACGCACACACCCACGCACACACGCACCCACACACCCACCCACACACACACACACACACACACACACACACACACACACACACACACACACACACACACACACACACACACACACACACACACACACACACACACACACACATACATACACACACACATACATAAAACTACAAATGTAACTTTGTCCACCCTTCTTCCTCATCAGACTCCTGTCACTTCACACTGGATCCAAACACAGCGCACAGAATCCTCCATCTGTCTGAGGGGAACAGGAGAGTGGAGTGCAGAGCTGAGCTCCAGTCATATCCTGATCATCCAGAGAGATTTGATGGGTGGTATCAGGTGCTGTGTAGAGAGGGTGTGTCTGGACGCTGCTACTGGGAGGTGGAGTGGAGTGGGCAGCATGCTCATATAGCCGTCTCATATAAAAGCATCAGCAGGAAAGGAGCGGGTGATGAGTGTTGGTTTGGATGGAATGATCAGTCCTGGAAGCTGCAACGCTCCGGCTCCGACTGCTGTTTCAGGCACAATAGTAAAGAGACTGAACTCCCTCTAGTGGCCAGCTCCAGAATAGGAGTGCATGTGGATCACAGGGCAGGAACTCTGGCCTTCTACAGCATCTCTGACACAATGACCCTCCTACACAGAGAACAGACCACATTCACTCACACACTCTACCCTGGGTTTTATATAGGCCTTGGATCATCAGTGAAGCTGTTATAACACACACCATATAGAGCAGGACAGAAATGTAAAGACCTCAGATACAGATATGCTGTTATCATACACACACACACACACACACACACACACACACACACACACACACACACACAAGCTGCCTGAGATTCTGTGTTCTAGGGGAGAAACAGACCAAATCCACTCCCTCATCTCTGGACCCCAGCAGATATTACAGCGTCTGCACCTCTGCTGGAACACACATCAGCACACCACACATACACTATTGGGTGGGAAATGTGTTGATGAGCCCAGTGTTTCACCCCCTCTGGTCCTCTCCCACAATCCATTTCCTCTCCCTCCTGCTCCCCCTAACCCTCCTTCCCCTCTCCCAGGTGTTCAGGCCTTTAGGCCCTCTGTGATTGGACACACATCTGATGGAAAGTCTGATATGAAGCAAGTTATATTTCAATGACTAGAAGGAAATCTGTGCAAGTAGTATTCAACAAATTATGTAAAACATAATGAATAATAATTGCTTCTAATACATGTGATATGTACTGGGTTTTACAGTGTGTTTTTGTGAAATTCACATGTTAAATAAGTTAATAAAAAAGTATGCATGATCACTTTTTTAAGTCATTACTGAATTTGCTTATCTTAGGACATGTGGCAATGATAACAAGAAAGATCATAAAGACCAATAAAACCCTTGAAAACTATCAATCTTGCATGCATGTCTATGAGAAAGACAACATTAGATGATGTACTGCCTTGATAATGTACCGTCTATATAGAATGTTGTCAAACAGAACACTCTACAATCCGTCTGACTCTGATAGCTACATTTACATGGACAGTTTTTTGTCATTCCGATTAAACTATTCCGATTGAACATTTTTGCGCCGTCTGTTTACATGGGCTACATTCTATTCCGATCAGACGTCTGTAAGCGCTTTAGAATCTTTGATCGGAATATCCGTTGTTTGCTACTTTTCATTGAGAAGATATTACGGTCAATCCGAATGACCGTATACATGAGCGTTCATTCGGAATAATGGACTAGCCTACACCACCTCCAGTGGCGTCACCAGCCGATTTTACCGGGGCTTCAGCCCGGGGTAATTTGAGCCGAGCCCGGGGTATTTTTTTTTAATGCTTGCATATCAGCCAGTTTAAAAATCAACCAGCATTTGCCTGGTGCTAAATGTTGAGCACCACTAAGTAGTACAAGCAAGCTATCGATAGGCATCACAATACATCACTAGCTACACGTTTCTACATGGGCTAGCCCAGTGTTTCTCAATATGGGTACCGGGCCGCGAGAAGATTATTACCATCGGGCCACCGGCCGACCCGCCTTCTCAAAGAGACGCACCATGCGGCCGCGGCAGCACCCATTCTTTTCGGTCATATTGCTGCGAGATATTTTCGCACAGAAATAACAGGCATATCATATGAAACTACGTAACCTGGCCTTTCCAGTGGCACTAGCCACTAGTTTCTATGATAAACGGTTCGCGAGATACTTAGCGTTGAAAATTACAGTTACATACAAAAATGAATGTCACATGCAGTTCTGCGTCATACCCATTCTTCTCTGTGAAATATCTCATGATATCGTTACTGCCCTATGGCAAACTGCATATCAAAATAAACAGGAGATCCTACTGATTCCAATGGCGTGTATAATTAGCGGTAATCACGAGAAATCCTTTTTTGAAATCACATCAAATTTCTGCATTTTTTCATACCTCCCCATTTCCCCCACTTCAAAATAATTTATTTTTCCTATCAGAAGTTGTATTCAGACCCTTGTTTGTCATATAGCCATGGCAGATGCTTGGTATGAATCGTTGGTAGGACTATGTGTTTGTCTAAACACATTCTGAGAGGAGCATAGGCTAGGCTTAAAAGTTCTCTGCTTAAACTTCGAAAAGGAAAATTGTATGTTTTGATTTAGACCTACAATAGGCTATATCTACTCAGACTCCTTGTCATCCACTGGTAGTACACTGTAGTGTGTCTCTGGATAGTGTAAGCTTATGGGTAGTTGTAACAGCTATAGTCAGATAAGCCTAATTTTTCTCTCAGTGCTCTTCCTATAAGTAGACTATCTTGTGTTCCTTGTAAAAAAATACAATGTAGGATTATAACATAATAGGCTACTGTAGATCCTCCATTGCCTTCTTCATTTCGCGCACCCCTTAAAAAAATTTCGGCGCGCGCATCAACACACATCCCAGGGGCTAAGCCCAGGTTGTCCTTAAAGTCTAGAAACGCCCCTGACCACCTCTTCTATTCCGATTACATTTCTGATCGGATCAGGATTTTCATTCCGATTGAGGTGTTTATATGACTATTTTTATTCCGATTGAGCTGTTTTTTCCGTTTCTAATCGGAATAGAAGTGTCCATGTAAACGGGGCTAATGTTGAAATCATCTGTGTTCTGTGGGAGAGCAGAGACTCACCCTGAGTGGCTGCATGTGTGCAATGGAGCTGATGTGTGTGTCTACACTTATGGGATGTTGGTAACGGGTAGACGTGTGATTCTATGAAAATAAATAATTTTGCAGATTTATGTTGGTGATGACATATCCTCCACATACTGTACGCACATTATCTTGTATGGCAGTTTTCAAATTAACTTAAAAGTAACATTCTAGGAAGTGTTATGCTTTCTACAGGACATTCTTATCTACTTGTATGTGTTGTTGATATTTTAACCGAAACTGTATTGATTAATTGCTCATTCCCAGTAGGTGTTCAGGGAGTCATATCTCCAGTAGGCAAAAGAAGGTTTACAGCAGGGCTCTCCAACCTTTTTGGGAAGGAGGGCTACCGGAAGGAGCTGAGATTATATGGAGGGCTACTCATTTGAAACACAGCCCCTCACCCCTTTCTTGTGAGGTCCTTGTGTTGGGTGGCAGCAGCATGGAGGTGGTTGAGGATCTCGACTTCTCTCGGAGGAAGACAACCAATGCCGAGCAGCTGACCGTGGCCCAAGTGTTGGCTCCGGGTCTGATGCAACGAGCAAGTGTCATGGCTTTGGTCATTATTATTATTACCTCCGCCAAGGAGGTTATGTTTTCATCGGGGTTTGTCTGTTTGTTTGTCTGTTTTGTCTGTTTGTTAGGAAAAGGCAGGAAGGGGTCGCACTCTGAAAAAATATAGTCTTTGCTGAAGAAGATTATTTTACAGGGTGAGCAGATGTTTCAGCCATTAGGCTAATGGATGGATTTTGATGAAATTTTAGTGATCTGTATCACCGTTTGGATTCAGGAGGCGGTTATGTTTTTCGTGTGGCGGTGTAATGGCATGGTATGGCCACATGGTGGCGATCTGAATAGTTTAGGTTCAAATGTATGACAACCAAGGGAGAACAATGCAGGCGGAGGTCTGTGCTCTCTGAGTGCTTTTCTAGGTTTTTTGTTGTTGTTTAAAAAGTGTTTAGATGAAAAGTGTTTAGTTGTTGTTTAAATGAAAAGTGAGAGATGCAGACCGAACCCTAACGACACGTTTGTTAGCCTTTGTCTTGTTTTTCAACAGGTTGGCGTGATCGACGCCAGGGTGCTGAAGGCCACGGCCGACAGGGTGGTGCAGGTCCGTGGAACACCTTGTGAATTAAGGGTATTTGAAATGTGCGATGCCACAGAACAGACGGAACTGAGTGTGTGGGACGAGCTGATCCTGTCTGTGCAGGAGGGGAGGTCCTACCGGCTCAGCACATCACCACCAGGAAGGAGGGAGACCGGACCGTACTGACCACCACCCCGTCCACGCTGGTCACGACCACCGCCGAGGTGGGTCAGCTCGCTGTCCTGAGGCCTGCGTCTGCCAGGGGCGAGGAGTTTGTCTGCGGACGTGTGACCGGGGTCAAGATCGTGGCCAAGCCGAGGTGCCGAGGTGCCAGGACAGCCTGGCGGCCAGGTGCTCCACGCTCCGCTGCGAGCGCTGAGTCATCCTCCAGCGAACATCATCACCTGCTCTGGAGTGGTGGTAGTGGTCGGCTGAAACGGGGAGGAGCGGTCAATGTCCTTGACCAACTCTGCTGTGTGAGGGACAACTTCCTCTCCAGCTGTGCGCACGACGGCGCTGCTTTGGAGGAGTCGGTCATGGCGCATTCGGAGGTGGAGGTCACCGTCAGCGGGGATGGCTTGGTTCTCCGTTCCGGCGGTTCTGTTGAAGCAGCAGAGCCATCAACTGAGCAGCAGAATGTGTTAATGTGTTAAGTCAGGAGACGGGTCTGTCATGAAGCAGGAGAGTGTGCTGATGTGCTGAGTCAGAGTCAGGAGACGGGTCTGTCATGAAGCAGGAGAGTGTGCTGATGTGCTGAGTCAGAGTCAGGAGACGGGTCTGTCATGAAGCAGGAGAGTGTGCTGATGTGCTGAGTCAGAGTCAGGAGACGAGTCTGTCATGAAGCAGGAGAGTGTGCTGATGTGCTGAGTCAGAGTCAGGAGACGGGTCTGTCATGAAGCAGTAGAGTGTGCTGATTCACCCGAGGGTTTGAAATCCGGATTGCCAACTTTGACTCAGGAAGAAGGTGGGGGAGGGGATACACTGCTCCACAGTATTTTGAAAGTGATTGCAGTACCAGTGTTGGCCAAAATCCTACATACGGTTCCTTTTATGTATACTTATATTGTCTCATATCTATCTATCTATCTATCTATCTATCTATCTATCTGTCTATCAACAGTATCTATCTATCTATCTATCTATCTATGTATCTATCTATCTATTTCCTGCTTTTATGTGTAGCCTGGGGACACCCAGACCTTCACAATTGTACAACAGGGAGTGGGTCTTGTACAACATGGAGTGGGTCTTTTCACATTCAGAGTTCTTTTCACTGGAATTAAGGGGCCAAGCCCAGCTTGAGGATGGCCCCTTCCTGTTCCAACATGACTACACCAGTGCACAAAGCAAGGTCCATAAAGACATGGATGACAGAGTTTGGTGTGGATTAACTTGACTTGCCTGCACAGAGTCCTGACCTCAATACTCAACCCAATAGAACACCTTGGGATGAATTAGAGCATTGGCAGCATAAAGGGAAAGCAAGGTCCAAACAGGTTTCCAAGAAGGTTCAGTCAAAATCACAAGTAAAAAAAACAGGCTTTGGTCAAAAACAGTAAATACAATACAGCATGAGCACACGTGAGAACCCACACGTGACACGAGACATGACAATCTGGCAAAGAGTGTTCCTCCTGGCACTGCTGAAAAGCTATATTGCTATGGTGACGAGGAGAGTGGCAACAGGGGTGGCAGCACAAGCGCTGATTCATTTCTTTTTTAAAAATCACTTTAAATTCCGTTGTACCTGTAACAATGACAATAAAGACCTATTCTATTATATTATGTTCTTCTACATGAAAGATATTATGTGTAGGCTAATATAATGCAGTATACTTTTCTTATGCGAGTCAATTTATTATACTACTAATTTCTTCATCAAGAATAGCATTTAATTTTGCAATGTCATATGTACAGTATAATGTCAAACGTTGAACTTCTGCATTCAAGTGTGTGTGTGTGTGTGTGTGTGTGTGTGTGTGTGTGTGTGTGTGTGGGCCTAGGCCTACTCATTCATATAAAGTCAGTCCTAAATGTCTGGCTCCTTCAGTTGCATAACATTTTGATAATCAATATTGCTTTGCAGACTTTGGGATCTGTTTCAAACTTCATAATATTACCTCTAGATGGACCGATTAGTTGTGTCCTATGCTATATAGGCTATGGGCTATGTTGTCAATATGCTAGATTACATTTTAGACTTGAATATACCTACACATTTTTTATGTTTTGGTATTTCCTTATTCATGGGAAACAGCACACAGCCCCGGCTATGAAATAAAAGTGTTAATGATAAAAACGTCCACGCAGCTTGTTATGTTATTCTTCATTAACAAAAAACAAAGTGGCTCAAACTTTGACCTCAGCACAAGTTGGCTACGGAAGAAGGAAGCTTGTCAATTTGTTTTAGAAGAAACGAAAGTAAAAGAAAACTATTTCAGTAGCTTCGTGTAGGCTAGTGTTCAGTTAACGCCTAAAATCATGGCAGAAGCGTTTTCAAGCAAAGACGATATTTTAATGTGTCCGGTTTGTTTGGATCTACTGAAGGATCCAGTGACTCTTAACTGTGGACACAATTACTGCACGGGCTGCATTAAGGGCTGCTGGGATCAGGAAGATCAGAAGGGAGTCTACAGCTGCCCCCAATGCAGACAGACCTTCAGTCCAAGACCCGTTTTAAACAGAAATAACGTTGTTGCAGAACTTGTGGAACAAATAAGAAAGACCAAAATCGAAGCTCCTGTTCTGTTCGCTGCAGGACCTGGAGATGTGGAGTGCGATGTCTGCATTGGAAGAAAACTCAAAGCCGTGAAGTCCTGTCTGGATTGTCTGTTGTCTTACTGTGAAAGTCACTTCAAAGTTCACAATGATATGAATCCAGGAAGAAAACACTCAGTGATTGATGCCACAGGCCAGCTACAGGAGAGGATCTGCCCCCGTCATCAGAAGGTGTTTGAAATATTTTGTCGTACGGATCAGAGTTGTATCTGCCTTATGTGCACGATGGATGAACATAGAGGCCATGATACAGTCACAGCTGCTGCAGAACGAACTGACAAACAGGTGAGTACGGGAACTGCACTGCCACTTGCGTCATCATTTCATTTGACAGGTCTGATATCCTAATTACAAGAGCATACTTGAGACGGGTTAATGATCTTTGATTAGGCTATACTTAGAGTGATTGTCGGCAGATTCTCTTTGTCATTAGAGAAAACTCAAATTAGGAAATCATTGCAGGTGCAAAGGACATGTAAAATCTTTCATACACACACAAAAGGTCCAATGTTTTCGTCCCTTAGTCTGTTTGACTTGTCTTAAATGTTAACCAGTTTTCCAACTAGCTCATGATGTTTTCACAATATTACTGTATGTGTTCACCATGAGACTATCACCGTATGCGGTAACTGATATCATTGATTTGGGAGAAACTGTAAAAAGACAGGCCATTCATTTACACAAAAGTGTAAATGAATGACCTATCAGATCTATTTAAATTCCTGCAACAGTGATCAATGTGTGCCCCCTTGGAAAAACGTAATGCCTGTCCGTCAGTTGGTGTCTGCTGCTGGCTCTGACCTTTTTGCATTGTGTTTGTTTACAGTTTTTGCCCGTTGCTTGAACACTACCTTTCACATCTATGTAAAATTGAAACTTTACTATCAGTACCTAAACTCTGCTATCAAAACCTAACAATCTTGTCAAAATATAACTCTGGCGACAAAATGAAACACACTTGCATCATATGCATACACTCTCAGATCAGGAGGAACACTCTAGTCTACTTTAAAACATATTTGCTTGAATACCTTTTGCAAAACTTCGCTCATTGTGCCAAAACTCTAAACACACGTAAACATGACACAACACTGGGAAATATACCATTCACATCACCATTTCCAATGGCAAAACTGAGGGCTTTTTGTAGATGGCTGATTGGTGTTCAGTTTTGCAAGCAAGTGCGTTTTTGTGTATTTGAGAGGTTGCAATTACCCGATGTGTTTTGTATTTTGGATATGTTTAACAAATAGTACTCTGAGATTTCATTTTTGAACAAAGTGTCTTATATGACCAAGTAGTAGTAGTATGCAGGACCAAGTGTGTCGCATAAAGGAGTAAGTGTGTTGCAGAATTGCAACTAGAGTGCAAAGCAGCACTTTTGTTTAAGGTATAGGTACATGTGTTTGAGATATGGCAACAAAACTTCAAGTTGTGTTACTTTAGTCTAAGTATGGGTCTATAGTGTTCAAGCAACGGGCAAAAACTTTAATTTAAAATGTATTGGCTGATATACAGTACATGTAGCCTGCCGGTTACATCAGTTTTTGAAAAACTCAGATATCGAAATCGGTATTGGCCTTCAAATTCCCATATCGGTCAGGCTCTATAGGAGATGATATCGGTCAGGCTCTATAGGAGATGGAGACAAATTGACACACACTCACACTGGCATTCACACACAGGTATCCACACGCATAGACAGACAGACACACACAAACACACACACACACACACACACACACACACACACACACACACACACACACACATACACACACACACACACACACACACACACACACACACACAAACACACACATGCACAGACACACACTCGCATCTACGCACGCCGACACAGACGCATGCACACGCACACACACACACACACACACACTCACACACATAGGCTACTGTACACACACACAGACATGCACATACAAGACAAGTTGAAAAGCATGATTTATTGTCGCATACAGGTCTGAGCGGCGGTCATATTTTGTACCGCTATGCAGTACATCTAGTTGATATCATTGTTATGACAAATGAATAGGAGGCATACTTAGGTATGTTTGCTTTATTATCAACAGAAGCATTTGGGACAGACCCAGAGGAGATTCCAGCAGAGAATCCAGGAGAGAGAGAAGGAGCTGCAGGAGCTGAGGAAGGCTGTGGAGACTCTCAAGGTGAGTACAGGGAAAACTGTAGCGGGCTGATGGAAGTTTCAACTCTCAAATGTTATTATCGTGGATGTTTTATTGAAGTGCTATTACAAGATCACGACATAATATGATGGGTGACAACGGTTGAGCAGATCAACACATGGCATGTGCTGAATTTATGATAATAGTAAACACGTGTAAAGCAAACCAAGTGGTAATTTGGCTTACTGTAAGTCTATAATATGGATGCTGGGGAATGTGAAGGGTTAATATTAGTAGTTTCACCTCCTGATTCCTCCCTCGGGCCAGATTGTTGTGAGCCCAGTGAGTAACTGAGCCTCTGCTGCAACAAAGAACCACTGACACCATCAAACACTTTCAGCTTCAGCTCCCTCTGTGTGTCTCCTGCCCTCCTCTTTGTGTGTCTCCTAACAGAGCTCAGCACAGACAGCAGTGGAGGACAGTGAGAGCATCTTCACTGAGATGATCCGCTCCATTGAGAGAAGGCGCTCTGAGGTGACAGAGCTGATCAGAGGTCAGGAGAAGGCTGAGGTGAGTCGGGCTGAAGGACTCCTGAAGAGACTGGAGCAGGAGATTGCTGAGCTGAAGAGGAGAGATGCTGAACTGGAGCAGCTTTCACACACAGAGGATCACATCCATTTCCTCAAGGTAACACTGACCTGCCCTCCTGAAACTGGAATTAATTTAAAATTATATGAGAGTATATAAAGCGTTTAGCTGATACATTGACCTGCCCTCCTGAAACTGAACTTATTAATTCTATAAATTATTGAGTTGATAATATATTTGATATATGTCCAAATGAACAGTGTGTAATAAAGTCTGTGTGTGAGCTATATGTGAAGAGGTAAACCATAGATCGTATTGCTTTAAATGCAGGATGTACAGTATGTATCTAACACGAATATCTGCATTATTACACACACGCACGCACCCACGCACGCACGCACGCACGCACACACAATCCATCCTATCTGCAGCCTTTGGTTAAACGGCCCTGACTGAATATTCAGAGAGTTTGTCTCCACTTTTATTTATTTTTCTCTGTAGAAAGTCCCTTCAATCAGAGAATCTCCTCGCTCTAAAGATTTACCCAGCATGACCCTCAGCCAAAGTTTTTCTCTTGAGGCTGTGAAGGAATCTGTCTCCCTAATGAAGGCACAACTCGATAACATCTTCAAGCAGGAAGGAGCCAAGATATCTGCAGCAGGTTGGACAGACTTCT
>NC_085001.1:3496916-3524416 GCF_963854185.1 Sardina pilchardus | reverse complement strand
TGAAAGCTGTCATATTCTATGTGGAGTCAGTGGATGATACCACAGGTCAGCTACAGGAGAGGATCTGCTCTGGAGCGGCTTTCACACACAGAGGATCACATCAATTTCCTCCTGGTATCATTATTAAATGTTTACAAAAAATATCACTGTGTCATTCATTTTATAACCCACACTTCGTTTTCCAAATCTTAAAATCTTAAAAAAAATGTTCAGAATGTATACCCTTTGATAATACTGTATGAAAATAGTGCCCATGCATCTCTAGTAGGTCACAGTGTGGCTACAAGGGTCATGTTCCTGCAAATAACAAGGTGTTATGGACACGCATTGGCAATGCCCTCCTCTGTGTCATGAGTTTGAAATGAGTCATTTGAACCAATTGTTTTGGTATAAAGACCCACATAGTGTTGCTTTAACTGATCTGCAGTCATATTAAGCCTGCTTTGGAGCATGATGGTGTTTGCTGGTGCTGATGGCTGAGGCTAAGCTCAGTTACCTCAAGCACATGGTCATGGCACCAACAGTAGCGAGCATCAGCCAGAGCCTTTGGGCAGCTGCCGAGGAGATGTTCTAAAGAGCCTCTTCCAGAGCAAAGAAGGCAGGAAGGTGTCTCACTCTTCCTCTTCCCCCAGACACAGAGGTTTGCTGGGCCTGGCAGGGCATCAGACAGCTTGCAGGATATGGACCCGGTGGAAATCTGCCTGCAAGATGTTGGCCCAGGTGATCCTGCGCTGCAGTGTAGCCTACTCCTCCACCTGGTCCAGGCTCCCTGCTGCTGGAGTCCCACCGCCCTGCTCACTCGCTCTTCCTCTACGCCTGCTCGGCCTCTTCCTGGAGGAGGTGGCGTCTCTCCTTGCCGTGGGTCGGCCTCTTCCTGGAGGAGGTGGCGTCTCTCCTTGCCGTGGGTCGGCCTCTTCCTGGAGGAGGTGGCGTCTCTCCTTGCCGTGGGTCGGCCTCTTCCTGGAGGAGGTGGCGTCTCTCCTTGCCGTGGGTCGGCCTCTTCCTGGAGGAGGTGGCGTCTCTCCTTGCCGTGGGTCTGCCTCTTCCTGGAGGAGGTGGCGTCTCTCCTTGCCGTGGGTCTGCCTCTTCCTGGAGGAGGTGGTGTCTCTCCTTGCCGTGGGTCGGCCTCTTCCTGGAGGAGGTGGCGTCTCTCCTTGCCGTGGGTCTGCCTCTTCCTGGAGGAGGTGGCGTCTCTCCTTGCCGTGGGTCTGGCTGACCAGGTTTTTTGGATGTAGCCCAAGCCACCGGTCACCATGGTGACCACCAGTGCCTTTTGCCTCATAAACGTCAATAAACTTCATATTCATTAAGGCATACATTGATAGAAATGAGAGAAAATGCTTGTGACTTTTGCTGACCCTATTTTCCATCTGCTCCATTGAGATTGTTATGATATAGACCCAAAAAGTATTTTATTGATTTCACCATGGCACACATGACGTACGATAAATCCCACCACATAATGTATTGTTAATGTCGCCAAAAGAGTTTCTCCCTTCTTGATGATGGGCTTCAATCAGAATGACTGTAGGCCTAGTTCCCATTTGTGTGCGTGTGCGTGTGTGTGTGTGTGTGTGTCCTTATTCATATAAGTCATATGGCTGTCTCCTTCAGTTGCATGTCATTGTATTATCAATATTGCTGTGCAGACTTTGAGATCACGTGAATTGTTTCAAACTAAAATATTTCCACTAGATGGGGCCTGATGGGCCTACTGTAGGCTACAATCTGATATCCATCAGCCTTAACACATGCTGCACTGCATTTGTTTACCCATGCACTTTCTTAGCTCTGAAATGGTAGCTTTATCTTATTGGTTAATGTGTCCTGATATGCAATAGAATAGGCTATTTTTTTAATAAGCTATTTAGACAAAAAAATGTAGACCAGTCTGCCTGCAAATGTTTTTCGTATTTCCTTATCCATGTGAAACACAAATGCAGACAGCCAGACAGCCTATATTCTACAGCCGATGTTATTATTAATGTAGGTAACAGTCCATGCAGCTTGTGTTATTCTTCTTCATGGTTAATAATAATGAAAATGGTGGCTCGAACTTTGACCCCACTGCATGTAAGCAACAAGGAAGCGTTTAAGAGGAAACGAAAGTGAAAGAAATATCGCTCAATACTCGTGTAGTAGGTAACAGCTAACGAAAATGGCTGAAGCGATTTCAAGTAACCCCGATCTTTTAATGTGTCCTATATGTTTGGATCTACTGAAGGATCCAGTGACTCTTCACTGTGGACATAATTACTGCACGGGCTGCATTAAGGGCTGCTGGGATCAGGAAGATCAGAAGGGAGTCTACAGCTGCCCCCAGTGCAGACAGACCTTCAGTCCAAGACCCGTTTTAAACAGAAATAACGTTGTTGCAGAACTTGTGGAACAAATAAGAAAGACAAGAATAGAAGCTCCTGCTCTGATCGCTGCTGGACCTGGAGATGTGGAGTGTGATGTCTGTATTGGGAGAAAACTCAAAGCCGTGAAGTCCTGTCTGGATTGTCTGGTGTCGTACTGTGAAACCCACTTCAAAGTTCACAATGATGCAAATCCAAGGAAACACTCAGTGGTTGATGCCATAGGTCAGCTACAGGAGAGGATATGTTCCCGTCATAATAAGGTGCTTGAAATATTTTGTCGTACCGATCAGAGTTGTATCTGCTATCTATAGACCTCTGAAGTTCGCCTACAAAAAAGCTACCATCTTTGCCCATATAAGGAGTTACGGTATCTGACGATTTTTCCTATGGGAAATTAACATGAGGATTTGGAATTATCACACCTGTTAAACTCTCGCGGGGATGACAAAATCGGAAATTCAGGTGTTTTCCTGAACACACTTTTGTCCTCTGCCTTCGAGAGGATACTGTGGTCTCCGGTGCGCGAAGGCGGCAGACTTTGAATTTTGCTTCCCCAGAGCTAACTTGCTATGCAACTTGCCATTCAGTTAGTTAGCCAGTTAGCTCTGGGGTAGCAAAAATCAAAGTCTGCCGCCTTCGCGCACCGGAGATCACAGTATGCACAAGAAGGCAGAGGACAAAAGTGTGTTCAGGAAAACGTCTGCATTTAAGACTTTATCGTCCCCGCGAGAGTTTGACAGGTGCGATAATTCAAAATCCCCATGTTATTTTCCCATAGGAAAAATCGCCAGATACCGAATTTCAAAGATGGCAGCTTTTTTGTAGGCGAACTTCAGAGGTCTATAGGGAGGGAAAGTAATCTCATCGCCACCTGGTGGTTGCGTTCCTAGAGGCTAGCGGGAGAGGATGGGATTTTCTTTTAGAAAAAATATATCTCGGCCCACGATCGGAAGTTAGTTAAATGCCTTCAATATGCTATCCATGTAGGTCAGCTCTATTGCTTCTAGTGGTCATACTTTATTTTTTAGGATCAGTTTAATTGTTTTGAGTTTGTTTGTAACATGGTGATAACGAACTACAGTAGCTAGCTACAGTAGCATTTGACGTCACCAGTTTGGGCGCTCCATCTCCAACTGATCAAAACGGCAATTTGCTTAACTTGCTTATCATATTTTTGTAATAACAGAGAGCGATGTAAACCGCGTGGTAATTACCTTTATGTTGGGATAACTTGTGTTGTGCTCCTACTCACACAAGAGCTGGCAGTAAGTGTGATTGTCTACTAACTAACCAACTAGCTAACAGGCTAATAAACAAACCATGCTAGGTGAGTAACGTCGTCGAAGGGTGTCACGTCACTTGAAGTTGTAGTCCATTTATGAAATGAAACGAGCAATTACGTTTTTTTTAAATAAGGCGAAATAGAGTCTGATATTTTCACAGTTAGTAGATTATTACAGTATGCCGACTGAAAAATATTTTTGGTGGATAAGATCGCTGGTATAGCTGCGTAGTATTTTTTTGAAAAGTCGGTCTATGGGACTTAACATTGGAGCTGCTCTTCGATAGGAACGCAACCACTTGGGGCGCTGGTTTTCACTTTCCCTCCCTATGCACGATGGACAAACATAAAGGCCATGACGTAGTCACAGCTGCTGCAGAAAGGACTGACAAACAGGTGAGTAGGCGTCTTGTGCACTTGTCGCTATGTCTGATTAAAAACACATTGGTTTTAATACATGGAGCCTTATTACTTCTCAACATATAGTCACATTATGACTTGCATGCCCCCTTTGACAGAATAAGGATATCAGGTGGTTCAGTTTTGTATGTAAGTCAGCCTGTGCAAAATAGGCCTACAATCCTTTAGCCTACAGGTTTTGATTATAGTGTTATGTTTATTGTCACTGCCATGTGTTCATAGGATTTCTTTAGCAGGTAGCTATTGTCTATTCCTCATGAAATTGTTTTGTTATTTGCAATAAATATTTTGTTGAATTAAGGGAAGTTATGGCAAAGTATATGTCTGCACTTTTATCAACAGGAACAGTTGGGACAGACCCAGAAGAGATTCCAGCAGCACATTCAGGAAAGAGAGAAGGAGCTGAAGGATCTGAGGAAGGCTGTGGTGACTCTTAAGGTGAGTACTGAGAAAACTATAAAAAAAATATTGTTCAAAACAGCACCAAACCTCGTTGGTAGCTTACTCAGGGTCTCTACACATAAAACAAGTTTTATTACGGAAGAGTGTTAAGAATAGGCTGCTAACTGTCCCCCTGCCAGCTCCTCAAACCTCAGCACGAATAATAGACATGACAATGACAAACATGACAGTAGCCTACAACAAGTCCTTGCGGTACTGGGTTGGAGAAGCTGGTAGGGGGCAGTGAAAGCATTTCATTGAATTGAATTGAAAGCATAAATGAATGAATGAATGAATGAATTAAAGCATAAAGAACACACATGAAGGAATGAGTAAATTAAAGCATAAAGCACACATGAAGGAATGAATTAAAGCATAAAGCACACATTGTCCATATGAAAAAGAAATAGAAAAATCTTATACTGCCAGCAATGTGTTAATACAAAACTTGTATGATTTACTCTTGAAAGTGGCCCCTTTCTTGTTTTCCTCATACAATGTCATACACAGATTTACTAAGGATCTTATAATGGTTTCACTGTCATATAAAAATCTATCAGGACTCAGTTAAAACATGGTAAAATTGTGTATGATTTGTCTATTTATTTTCCATATGGGTTGGAATCTTGTCCCATATAAGACCATTATAAGATCCTCAGTAAATCTGTGTAACCTGAAACATATAAAACTTTGTAAACGGTAAGGACTATATATGACATGTATGGGGAAAACGATAAAGGGGCCACTTTCAAGAGTAAATCATACAAGTTTTGTACATAAAACACAATGCTGGCGGTATACGTTTTTTCTATTTCTTTTTCATATGGGTGGATTCATAAATGTAGTGCAGCTTGAAAAGCTATTCTATATTTGACAGAGGACAGAAGCATGTCAATAAAGTAGTAATCAGGTTTAAGTGTGTAATATAAATACTGAATGCAGGGGGGTGGGAAGGGTTAACATTAGTAGCATACAGTTCTAATTCCACCCTCAGGACAGATTGTTGTGAGTCCAGTGAGTAACTAACTACATGTATGCCTCTGCTGCAACAAAGAACCACTGCCATCATGAAACACTATCAGCTTCACCTCCCTCTGTGTGTCTCCTGCCCTCCTCTTTGTGTGTCTCCTAACAGAGCTCTGCACAGACAGCAGTGGGGGACAGTGAGAGGGTCTTCACTGAGATGATCCGCTCCATTGAGAGAAGGCGCTCTGAGGTGACAGAGCTGATCAGAGCTCAGGAGAAGGCTGAGGTGAGTCGGGCTGAAGGACTCCTGAAGAGACTGGAGCAGGAGATTGCTGAGCTGAAGAGGAGAGATGCTGAACTGGAGCAGCTTTCACACACAGAGGATCACATCCATTTCCTCAAGGTACATTTGATCTGCACTTCTGAAACTGAATATAGATTTAAATGATAGAGTATACATAAAGTATTGAGTTGGTATTTGTGACATATGTTCAAATGAATGGTGTGTAATAAATAATGTGTGTGTGCTGTATGATGTGTGCGATGTGTTAAAAAAATAGATTGTATTGCTAAAATGCATTGTACGTTGTGTATCTAACATGAATGACTGCATCATTACACACACACTCTAAATCAACACTACTTCACACAGTAAACCAGCTGATTTAACCCACGGATTGAATTGAGCCTTTTGAGGAAATACTGTAGCCCTGACTGAATATGCAGGTGGCCTGTCTCACCTTCTGTGTGTTTCTCTGCAGAATGTTGTGTCTGTCACTGGTGCTCCTTGCAATACAGTTTCAGCCTGCATGGCCTTCAGCAAAAGTTTCTCTTTTGAGGCTGTGAAGGAATCTGTCTCCCTAATGAAGGCGCAGCTCAATGAGATCTTCAAGCAAGAAGAAGCCAAGATATCTACAGCAGGTTGGACAGTCATCTTGAATGGACACAAGCCTGAACTATTTTTACAAGGCACTGTTATTTACCTCCGCCAAGGAGGTATATGTTTTGTTTAAATTGTTATGGACTCATTTTGATTGTTTTTTCTGGGTCTCTCAACAGTGGCACATATCCAGATCATCCAGTCTTTACAATGTGAGTTACTGTATGGCACGTCATTAAGTTACATGTCCTTTTACAGCTTAAATAAAACTTCCTTTCAGAGATAACAGACCTGTTACAGATGCTAACAAACATCTCCCAGATGTGTTTATGTTGGCTCGTTCTGTAGATCCTGGGTGAATGAGTGTCTCTGTGTTGGTTCCCAGATACTGACCCTGAACTCCCAGTCAGAAGAACAAGCAGTAATGAGACACTACCACCATACAGTAAGTCTTTATTGACTGATTCTAACAGCGTAAAAGTCTAGCAAAAAATGCCCTAGAGTTAAGAAATGAAGGCAGTTTATATTCAGCTTTAACAAGCCATAACTTATTTAACTGAATATACTTCAAACCAGTAGATTACACCCATTATTTCTACAGTAGTCTTTTGGTAATGAATTGATTGAGGTGGGTTACTTACAATAAGGGCCTGAAGGTCCTCTAAACATGCCCTTACCCTCCTACTGAAGATGAAGGAATCTTGAATGATTTCTATATTTACTTTAACATTTAAATACAATAGTTGGGGACTTATATAGAAGGATAATAATGAAATGAAATATATGAAAATGAGAATAATGAAAAGTGTAACAATGAAAATATTGAAATAATGAAATGCATTTAAAGTGCAGCCTCCAGAGTAGTTCTGTCCTGCACTCTGAGAAACTAATAAATAATTGATTGAAGCATGCACCTGTACCTGTGCATAGTGATATTCTGTGGGTAGCCATGTTGGTCATGACTAACAGTGTGAGATGATTCATTAATTAATTAGACAAAGTGACTCATAATGCTAACTTTACTTAACTAAATTCAATGTATGATATCCCAACTTATTTGACCCATTTTGGTTCCATTACATTAAAATGAATGATCATTTAGCTGGCGCTGTTTAGAGACTCAGTGAACTAACTACAGGAACTACTGCAGCAACTTGGGGTTAGGTGCCCTGCTCAGAGGCACAATGATGGCAGCCCCTGGGATCAAACTCACAACCTTTAGGTGTTCCATTTGGAAGCTCCTGAACCACTAGACCAGCAGCCCCCACATCTGAAGGTGTTCTGAACCCGCTCTCCCCATCCTGATGAAGATCAGTGATGCTTGAATGAGTGCATCTCCATCTTCACTTTGGTTCCAGTTTGGTTAGTTATAATGCATTTCTTCTTTCTCAGTGTCTGATGTCCAGGCTGTTTCTACTGAGCCAGTAACCAGAGAGGAGTTCTTAAAGTGTAAGTTGGTCTGGTCTACAAACACTGAGACAAACATGTACACATATACAGTCATTCATTCAAGTATTTGTGGAAACACACACACACCCGCACACACACACACACACACACACACACACACACACACACACACACACACACACACACAAACATAACCACACACACACACACACACACACACACACACACACACACACACACACACACACCCACGCACACACGCGCACACACACACACACACACACACACACACATGGCTATTCACACTTTTGAAGTTTTGAGTACAGACACTAGAATCTCAACAATACAGTAAATCACATTTGTACCATACACACACATATATGAACAACACTCACACACACTGAACCATAATGTTCAATACAAGCACTGAAGCACACTATATTTACACTTGGATACAGTCATTCATGCAAAAATGTTCATAATTTCCCTCACACACACACACACACACACACACACACACACACACACACACACACACACACACACACACACACACACACACACACACACACACACACACACACACACACTCGCACACACACATACAAATACCAAATCTAACTTTGTCCACCCTTCTGCCTCATCAGACTCCTGTCACTTCACACTGGATCCAAACACAGCACAGATAAACCTCCATCTGTCTGAGGGGAACAGGAGGGTGGAGTGCAGAGCTGAGCTCCAGTCATATCCTGATCATCCAGAGAGATTTGATTATTGGCAGCAGGTGCTGTGTAGAGAGGGTGTGTCTGGACGCTGCTACTGGGAGGTGGAGTGGAGTGGGCAGGGGGTTGATATAGCCGTCTCATATAAAAGCATCAGCAGGAAAGGAGGGGGTGTTGAGTGTGTGTTTGGATTTAATGATCAGTCCTGGAGGCTGCAGCGCTACGGCTCCAGCTCCTCTTTCTGGCACAATAAAAAACGGACTAAACTCCCTCTAGTGGCCAGCTCCAGAATAGGAGTGTATGTGGATCACAGGGCAGGAACTCTGGCCTTCTACAATGTCTCTGACACAATGACCCTCCTGCACAGAGTCCAGACCACATTCACTCACACACTCTACCCTGGGTTTGGAATAAATACTGGATCATCAGTGAAGCTGTTATAACACACACCATATAGAGCAGGACAGAAATATAAAGACCCCACATACAGATAGATGCTGTTATCACACACACACACACACACACACACACACACACACACACACACACACACACACACACACACACACACACACACACACACACACACACACACACACACACACACACACACCTCATCAGCTGCCTGATATTCTGTGTTCTTGGGGAAATGTGTTGATGAGCCCAGTGTTTCACCCCCTCTGATCCTCTCCCACAATCCATTTCCTCTCCCTCCTGCTCCCCCTAACCCTCCTTCCCCTCCCCCAGCTGTTCAGGCCTTTAGTCTCTCTGTGATTGGACATGTGTCTCATGGAAGGTTGAGAGTGAAGTTCATTAAGTTGAGTAGAAGTAAATATTATTCATGAGGTTGTAGTCAAGAGATTACAAGTATATCTGATGTAAGATAAGCCGACTCAATCTCTGTCTAAATGTATCAGAAAATATGGTGGGTGTTAAATTGACCCTTTTTTAAAATAAAACAAAATATCACTAATGTTGACATGAGTCATGTAATCAATTCAGTAATACACGTTTGTTTATCGATCATTTTATAGTTGTTTGTTATGAATAAATTACAGAGGATCAGACATCAGTACAGGTTATGTGAGAGTGTGTGTGTCTGAAACCCTGCCTGAAACTCGATTCAAAAGGCTCCTCATTCAGGCACAGTAATGAAGACACAACTCCCTCTAGTGGCCAGATCCAGAACAGAGGGCAGGAACTTTGGCCTTCTACAGCATCACGGACACAATGACCCTCCTGCACAGACTCCAGACCACATTCACTCACACACTCTACCCTGGGTATTGGATAGCTCCTAGATCAGCAGTGGAGTTATTGTGACCTTGGATTTACCTTTGGAACAGATCATCAGCTAAATATGGGAGATCTACAGAAGCAACACGGCACAATCAACAGATTAGTTCAGGTTTATCCAGCTCTGTCTGATGGTGTAGTGCAGTGGATTATCCAGCTCTGTCTGATGGTGTAGTTCAGTGGATTATCCAGCTCTGTCTGATGGTGTAGTGCAGTGGATTATCCAGCTCTGTCTGATGGTGTAGGTCAGTGTCTTATCCAGCTCTGTCTGATGGTGTTTTCTAACTCAGTTTGAGAGGAGGAGTCTATTAGGTTGATTGACAGCTGTTTAACTCACCCTACTGCTGTTTTGTTTTCATTTAAACTGGCCTCACTATTACTGTTTTAGTGATAATTAGTAACTAATATTGTCTCACATCAACTCCATGGTATTCTACTGTGTCTGTATGTGTGTGTGAGACTAAATACACCCTTTCCAAACTCTAAGTGGTTAAGGATCAACACATAACAACAAGCTGAAATGTGAGGTCACCCATTTATGGTAGATAATACAGCATTCATGACACATGTGGTATTAAAAAACAAACAAACAAACAAAAAATTAAAACAAACGAATAAACAAACAAACCCAAATCACGCAGGCAGACTGTTCAGCAGTCCATCTCTGGTCCAGTTTCAAACAACACTTTTGAGATTACACACACACCATACAGGGCCATACAGGTTTCATACAGGAGTTACAGTATGTACAGTGACCAAACTGTCCCAACCTCTGTGTGTGTGTGTGTGTGTGTGTGTGTGTGTGTGTGTGTGTGTGTGTGTGTGTGCACGCGCGTGTGTAGGAGGATATCTGTGTAAATACTTGGTGTAGGTGAAGTGTAGGTACACTTCTCACTCACGTGAGGTCATACAGTTCTGAAGAACAAAAGCTGATGAATTTACAGGTGTGTGTGTGTGTGTGAGAGAGAGAGAGAGAGAGAGAGAGAGAGAGAGAGAGAGAGAGAGAGAAGAGAGGCCTCTGTGCCCATAATGGGTAAGATGATTCAGTATGTGTGTGTTTTTGCAACCATCACCACAATGTGTGTGTGTGTGTGTGTGTGTGTGTGTGTGTGTGTGTGTGTGTGTGTGAGAGAGAAATGTACACAGGAGTCTCTGGGGCTGTATGCTGGTGTGCACATCAACTGGGCATGCTCATGTTCGCAAACACACAGACACACAGACACACACACACACACACACACACACACACACACACACACACACACACACACACACACACACACACACACAGACACACACAGACACACAGACACACACACACACACACACACACACACACACACACACACATACACACACACACACACCAGATTACCCAGCGAGAGAGACACACAGCACTGCTCCATGTCCAGGAGCTGGGAAAGGCCAGCTGGGATGCCTCAGCGTCGGGTCCAGAGTCTCAGTGTCCTCTTGTCTTTGCAGAACAAAGGCAGCACCTCTCACCAGAACACAAGGCCCGATGGGCCACCCACCGCAGAGTGGATCCTGCACACCACTGCTGTTACTGCTGATGGAGACTGATCCTGCACACCACTGCTGTTACTGCTGATGGAGACTGATCCTGCACACCACTGCTGTTACTGCTGATGGAGACTGATCCTGCACACCACTGCTGTTACTGCTGATGGAGACTGATCCTGCACATCACTGCTGTTACTGCTGATGGAGACTGACACGTCATGCTCAATAGCACCCTCTTCTGGCAGCTACTCAAATGACATGAGGTTGGCAGGGGCCTGAGGGCAAGAAGCACATCAAGACCAGTAGCTCAGTACATTTCTACAGGTATGAAGCACATCAAGACCAGTAGCTCAGTTCATTTCTACAGGTATGAAGGACATCAAGACCAGTAGCTCAGTGCATTTCTACAGGTATGCTGTACTTTCACACTTTGTGCAGATATTTGCAGTTTTACACTTTTACATGTTGTGCAAATATTCGTACAGTGTGTAATTGTGTGTGTGTGTGTGTGTGTGTGTGTGTGTGTGTGTGTGTGTGTGTGTGTGTGTGTGTGTGTGTGTGTGTGTGTGTGTGTGTGTGTTTGGAGTATGTGTTACCTGACGACGGCTGCTCCAACAGGCCTCCTCGGGTCCTTGTGCCAGATGATGGCAGAGAACCGTGACCTGGTTTGGAATTTGTAAACATTTCCTGTAGAACATTTGCACCATCAGCTGGGGCAGTGCCATCCCTTTAACCACCATCTCTTTACACACCATCCCTTTAACCACCATCCCTTTAACCACCATCTCTTTAACCACCATCTCTTTACACACCATCCCTTTAACCACCATCTCTTTAAACACCATCTCTTTAACCACCATTCCTTTACCATCCCTTTACCCACCATCCCTTACCCACCATCCCTTTAACCACCATCTCTTTACACACCATCCCTTTAACCACCATCCCTTTAACCACCATCTCTTTACACACCATCCCTTTAACCACCATCCCTTTAACCACCATCTCTTTACACACCATCCCTTTAACCACCATCCCTTTAACCACCATCTCTTTACCCACCATCTCTTTACACACCATCCCTTTAACCACCATCCCTTTAACCACCATCTCTTTACACACCATCCCTTTAACCACCATCCCTTTACCCACCATCCCTTTACCCACCATCCCTTTAACCACCATCCCTTTACCCACCATCCCTTTACCCACCATCCCTTTAACTACCATCCCTTTACCCACCATCCCTTTAACTACCATCCCTTTACACACCATCTCCTTTACCACCATCCCTTTACCCACCATCTCTTTACACACTATACCTTTAACTACCATCCCTTTAACCACCATGTCTTTACACACTATCCCTTTAACTACCATCCCTTTAACCACCATCTCTTTACCCACCATCCCTTTAACCACCATCTCTTTACACATCATCATCCCTTTAACCACCACTTTAATGCCTCTGTTTAGTCAACTTTAGCATGTGTACTGTATGTATATTAATGTCCACAACTGTATATATCCTATGGGCAACTGTCCAGGTTCGTGTGGGGTTTGTGTTTGCTCAGGACCATTTGAACCGACTCTTGGAGTCTGAAGAGGAAATGGAAACCTTAAATACAAAAACAAATCTGTGAGTCTGGAAGGACCAGTTTGATGACACACCCTTCTAGCCCATGAAAACACACTGCCACACACTGAGCTTGTTAACTAACACATTTACAGTAATTTCTTGTGTATAAGCCGCAGGACAGTGTTTTAAGTTAAAAGAAACAAAACCATATTGATACCATATTAACTGCCCCTGTGTATTAACCTCTTAGCTAAATAAAGGTTGCATAATCAATGTAGTTGGGAAATTAAGGTATACAGGATATAAATAGTTGGAAAAAGTGCTGGCAGGTTGTCATGGTAACAGCCACCAGCCAGGCCAAGAATAACAGGTTATATGAAAACTCCTACAGTTACAGTAAACACTCAGATGAACCTGGAAAGACCAGTTTGATGGCATGCTTCAAGCCCATGGAAAGCTCAGCCATCTCAAGCATTCTAAAACATTTGGATCACATACAGAATGATCATATTGTGTTCCAGTCTCTTTAGTCCCTATATGCCATTACATGGCTTTTGGGACAGTGGTGCACCACCCACTACAAGATCTTTGGGCCACTCTATAAATATGAATATACTGTTTACTATATTCATGTTCACATGGGGTTTGTGTTCGCTCAGTAGACCATTTGAACTGATTCTTGAAGACTGCAGAGGAAATGAAAACCTGAAATACAAAAACATCTGTTCCACGGCATGCACGCCATCTGTACCCATACACGCCATCTGTACCCATACACGCCACAAAAAAACAATATCACTCACAAAGAAATGACATATACTGTACAGTGCATACCTTTATCTTTTTGTCATCTCATAGTCAGAGACTCACTGTTATCTATTGCTGTTTCATACACACACACACACACTGAGAGACACAGTGTATATTCTCAGATATAGTTGCAGTCCCTCCTCCTTATCCATGTGGCAGCCACTCCTTCTGATGATAATACAGGAAACCAAAAGTGCCCTTTCACACTGCTGTCTCTTGCTGTGTGTGGTCAGGACAAGACATGGCGGACGCTTCAGCCAAAAGACAGGAGTCCTTCACTTGTTCAGTTTGTCTGGATCTACTGAAGAATCCAGTCTCCATTCCATGTGGACACACGTATTGTTTGGGCTGCATTGAAGGCTGCTGGGATCAGGAGGATGGTAAAGGCATCTACAGCTGCCCCCAGTGCAGACGGACATTTAGGCCGAGACCTGCTGTCAGTAAAAACACTCTGATTGCTGAGATGGTGGAGGACTTCAGGAAGACTGGACTCCAGGCTGCTGCTGCTGCTCAGTCTTCTGCCGGACGCATACAGGTGGAGTGTGACGTCTGCACTGGGAGAAAACTCAAAGCCGTCAAATCCTGTCTGGATTGTCTGTTGTCTTACTGTGAAAGTCACTTCAAAGTTCACAATGATGTGAATCCAGGAAGAAATCATTCAGTGGTTGATGCTACAGGCCAGCTACAGGAGAGGATCTGCCCCCGTCATCAGAAGGTGTTTGAAATATTTTGTCGTACTGATCAGAGGTTTATCTGCTACCTGTGCACGATGGACGAACATATAGGCCATGAGACAGTCACCGCTGCAGCAGAACGGACCGCCAAACAGGTGAGTACTGGATTCGTGTCTTCATTTTATTAGAAAGGTCCGATATACATGTAATGTGTTTGTGTAATGACGAGCATTTTACCTCTTAAAGTCTACTGATTTTGTTTTTCTACTGACTCTGTCATTTGAGAAGACACAAACCAGGAAATCATTGCAAGTGCAAAGGGCAAAATGTGTAAAATCTGTCAAACATTAACATGGCATCATCAATATGAATATGATACCGCACAAAAGGTCCAATGCTTTTTACAGTCCCTCAGTCAGTTTAACTTTTGACAGTTTGATGTTTAACATCAGTTGTTCAACTGGAGTAAGTTCATGTTCTGTAAGTTCATAACAATATTATCAAATGTTGCAATTGTAGCGGATGGAGTAGTAGCAGCAAATTGTCAAGCATGATTTGTTTTCATACATCTAGTTGATATCATTGCTTTGACAAATGAACAGGAAGCATTGTTATGTTTGTTTTAATATCAACAGAAGCAGTTGGGGCAGACCCAGAGGAGATTCCAGCAGAGGATCCAGGAGAGAGAGAAGGAGCTGCAGGAGCTGAGGAAGGCTGTGGAGAATCTCAAGGTGAGTACTGAGCAAACTAGCGGGCTATCATCAACGAGTGCCTCTGATGCCGTCTCTACAGCACACAAAGAACCACTGACACCATGAAACACTTTCAGCTTCACCTCCCTCTGTGTGTCTCCTGCCCTCCTCTTTGTGTGTCTCCTAACAGATCTCTGCACAGACAGCAGTGGAGGACAGTGAGAGGGTCTTCACTGAGATGATCCGCTCCATTGAGAGAAGGCGCTCTGAGGTGACAGAGCTGATCAGAGGTCAGGAGAAGGCTGAGGTGAGTCGGGCTGAAGGACTCCTGAAGAGACTGGAGCAGGAGATTGCTGAGCTGAAGAGGAGAGATGCTGAACTGGAGCAGCTTTCACACACAGAGGATCACATCCATTTCCTCAAGGTAGATTTGATCTGCACTTCTGAAACTGCATAAAGATTTAAATTATAGAGTTTATATAAAGTATTGAGTTGGTATTTGTGAGATACTGTATGTTCAAATGAATGGTGTGTAATAAAATGTGTGTGTGCTGTATGATGTGTGTGATTTGTAAAAAAAAATTAGATTGTATTGCTTTAAATGCATTGCACGTTGTGTATCTAACATGAATGACTGCATCATGACACACACACTCTAAATCAACACTACTTTATTACACACAGTAAACCAGCTGATTTAACCCACGGATGCATCTGAGCCTTTTGAGGAAATACTGTAGCCCTGACTGGATATGCAGGTGGCCTGTCTCACCTTCTGTGTGTTTCTCTCTGCAGAATGTTGTGTCAGTCACTGGTGCTCCTTGCAATACAGTTTCAGCCAGCATGACCTTCAGCAAAAGTTTCTCTTTTGAGGCTGTGAAGGAATCTGTCTCCCTAATGAAGGCGCAGCTTAATGACATCGTCGAGCAGGAAGAAGCCAAGATATCTACAGCAGGTTGGACAGTCATCTTGAATGGACGCAAACCTGAGCTATTTTTACAAGGCACTGTTATTTACCTCCGCCAAGGAGGTATATGTTTTGTTTAAATTGTTATGGACTCATTTTGATTGTTTTTCTGGGTCTCTCAACAGTGGCACATATCCAGATCATCCAGTCTTTACAATGTGAGTTACTGTTGGAGCCATATTGTAGTTTATTTGAGTTTGCCTTTTTTGTAATTTGAGTTTTGGTTGCTGCGATTATTGTTTCATATTTAGATATTTATATTTAGACTGGAGACTCTTATCTAATGTCACCTTGATGATGCGGGGCGTGACCCCTCCCCTTGACGTGCCTTAGTGGCGCGAAATATGGTGTTAATTAGTGGACAGTCAAGGTGCTCAGCAGGTGAGAGCGAGTGAAAGGCAATAGTTTTCGACCGCATAACTGTGACCTGTTTGATCGCATAGATTTGCATTATACTCAGCGTTTATTTTGTTGTTCAAGTCATTCCTTTGAAAGTCAACCGGACTGTTTAATAAATTACCTTTGGACATAACTTTACCGTGCGTGCTTTACCTGGAATGCGTGTCGGACTACACACTTGCTCACCTCGTGGCTATTCAAGGCAAACTTTGTTTGAAATGGCCGCTACAATTGTCGAAAACTAACCAAAGATCGACGCAACAACGAAGGACTACAAAGTGGATTACTTCTTTCTTTGTGGATTATATCATGGACTGAAAGTTTGCTGTTTGCTGTTTGCTGCCGAAGTTGGACACGGTCGGCTTGAAGGAAACGTCGGGTCGTGAGTAGATGAATGAGTAGATGAATGGACATCTTGTAAACAACATTCATGGACAATGTTAATGTATTAACGCATTGATAGCATTGACGGACAAACAGAAAAACTTTATTGAACTTTGTTTGATAGACGGACTACAAACAGTTTAAACTTAAGATGACTGATGCAGAGGCCCAGAGTGCTGCGGAAGCAGAGAAACTTTTTAATTCACTCTCGGCAACGCGAAGAGGTAAATTGGGAGTGTGCACACGAAAGACTAACGAGATTAAAGCCCTGCTTGTTGAAAATGGAGATGTTGCTCAGGTGGAACAGCTAACGAAAGACTTGTTGGCATGTATGGAGGACTTTAAAGCAGTGCATACAAAAGTGCAAGATCTTCTTGAGGATGAAGGAAAAGAAGTTGATGATGCTTATTGGTTTGAACCACGAATGGCGAACTTTAACTATTTTCTGAGAGATGTTGAAAGCTGGAAAACGAAACAGCACAATCTACAAGCTACTGTTGGACCAAAGGATAGCATATCCATTGTCGGCTCCTCTTCCTCGTCTGTTAAGCTAGCCGCAGCTGAAAAGGCTGCATTGGAGGCACGTTCCAAAGTAGTACCAGCGCTGCATGCTTTAAAGCTGGAGGAGGCAGCTTTAAAATTGAAAAGGGAGCATTTAGAGCTAAAGGCACAGTTAGATGCTGCTGACGCTAGATTGAAGATTCTGAGTGAAGATCCTGAACAGCCTGGCGATGCAATGAACAGTTATTATGATAGAAATCGGCCTCGTACTGTTGATTACACTCTTGCTGAAACATCTGCAGTTGAATACGTTCCTGTTGCCACAGTGCCCAAAACACCATTACAGAGAACTGTTAAGCATATAAGAACAGGTGAGCGGGCAACAGCTACATCTAGCCCTCACACTACTTCCAGTGGTGGAATTGCTGAAAATGACTTCAGTGTTTCCATGCTACAGACTCAAAAGGAGATCACGGAACTCCTGTTAAGACAACAAAATCTTTCTTTATTGCCTCAAAGGGAAGTGCCAGTATTTAATGGAGATCCATTATCGTATCAATCATTTGTACATGCATTCAAGTATTTGATTGAAGACAAGACAAACAGTTTCCAGGATAGGCTTTATTTCTTGGAGCAGTTTACATCAGGAAAACCCAAAGACCTGGTGCGTAGCTGCATGCATATGGATCCTCGTAGAGGCTACACTGAAGCAAAAGGATTGATTGAGCAACATTTCGGTGATGAAATGAAAATTGCTAATGCTTATCTTGAAAAGGCTCTCAACTGGTCATCTGTAAAACCTGATGATGGAACCGCACTACATGCATATGCCTTGTATCTGAGGGAATGTTATAATGCTATGCAAGACTTGGAGTACCTTGATGAATTGAATGTTGCTTCAAACTTGAAACTGCTGGTGTCTAAAATTCCATACAAACTTCGCGAAAGATGGCGAACTCTCGTGTATGACTGTGCCCAGAAGAACACGCGCATTAAATTCAGACACCTGGTAGAATTCCTAGAAACCCAGTCTTCCATATTGTTACATCCGGTATTCGGAGATATTAGAGATCCCTATCCAGTTAAAGGCGTAGCATTGACATCTAGAGCGTCAAGCTCAAAGCCTCTCAAAGAGAGTTTTGTAACTTCTGTGACCTCACTTGAAGAACTACGACCCAGACAACCATCTACATCACTCCAGCAGAGTAACACCAACGCTGGGGTCTTGCCTGTATGTAGTTTTTGTGAGAATGCACATTCTGTCACGGACTGTAAAAGGTTTGCCTCCAAGACTCAGGATCAGAAAGTTGATCATCTGAAGAAGAATGGTCACTGCTTTGGTTGCCTTAAAAAAGGTCACATGAGCAAGGACTGTAATAAAAGAATGGAATGCCAAATTTGCAAAAGGAAACATCCTACAGTGCTGCACATTGGCAGTATCGACCCCAAGCCGCAGACCTCACAATCCACCATCTCAAAGGAAGCCTCTGTCGAGAGTGCTCTGATTTCAGCTTATCATGCAACAGGGGCCAGTAATGACTGTGCCATGGCTATCGTTCCGGTTCAGGTTAAAGCTGCAAAAGGAAGTAAAATCATCCAAACCTACGCCTTCCTTGATCCAGGCAGCTCTGTAACGTTCTGCACTGAAAACCTCATGACCCAGCTGAACTGCAGAGGGCGCAAGACTGAGATCATCTTGAAGACCATGGGACAAGAAAGACCTGTGAAATGCTGCGAGCTCACAGGATTGGAGGTTGGTAGCATAGATGGTAATGCACACATTGAACTACCAAAAGTTTACACACAAACAGCCATCCCAGTCTCAAAAGGTAATTTGCTGACTCAACAAGACCTGAGAAAATGGCCATATTTGCGTGAAATCAAACTACAAGAAATTGATGCTGAAGTGGAGTTGTTGATTGGAATCAATGTTCCAAAGGCAATGGAACCTTGGAAGATAATCCGAAGCCAAGGAAATGGACCGTATGCAGTTAAAACTCTGTTTGGATGGGTGGTCAATGGTCCACTCAATAGTACTGCTACGGAAAAGACCGGAACAAAGATTGTGACAACCAATCGCATCTCACTGGAGAACCCCAAAGAACTGCTAGTTAAACGGTACAATCATGATTTCCCTGAAAAGGAAAAACAAGAGATTGATCCACTTGGTATTCTCTCTCCCTTTACCCTCAAAGCCAAACAGATCCTGCAGAAACTCTGTCAGGCCAAGTATGGATGGGACATCATTCCTGATGAAAAGACTGGACCCTGGAAAGGATGGCTCACAGAATTTGACCAGATAAGCAGATTTGAGATGGACAGGTGTATGAAGCCTGAGAACTTTGTCAACCTCTGCTCTGCTTGTTGCTTGAAGCTGAGCAAACACTTTAGGAGTTTGACTCGGTCAGACTCGCAACATGGCCTGTTGATACGCACG
Source organism: Sardina pilchardus (assembly GCF_963854185.1). Classification (NCBI taxonomy): domain Eukaryota; kingdom Metazoa; phylum Chordata; class Actinopteri; order Clupeiformes; family Clupeidae; genus Sardina; species Sardina pilchardus. Next base: position 3,504,672 of record NC_085001.1, on the reverse strand, counting down.
CTACATAAACTGATAAACCTGAACATACCATTGCGTGCCCACACATCACTACATACATGTGCATTCATGGACTTTTCACATCTGCACCACATCTGCATTCATTGTTTGCACAATACATGGACTTTGCCACTTTTGCACTACACTTACATTGGACTACTTTTTTGAATTTTTTGAACTCTTTTGACCACCTAAAGGACTATGCAAAAAACTAAATTGTAAAAAAAAACAAAAAAAACAAATGTGAACTTATTGATTGTTGACTAATGTACATTATTGAAGGAACATTAGAATGTTTATAGTACTGACTAGTATGACTCCCCTTTGAATTTTATTTTGTTACTGGTAATAGTCTTGCGGTAGCCTAGACAATTAGGGGCCAGTGTGTTGGAGCCATATTGTAGTTTATTTGAGTTTGCCTTTTTTGTAATTTGAGTTTTGGTTGCTGCGATTATTGTTTCATATTTAGATATTTATATTTAGACTGGAGACTCTTATCTAATGTCACCTTGATGATGCGGGGCGTGACCCCTCCCCTTGACGTGCCTTAGTGGCGCGAAATATGGTGTTAATTAGTGGACAGTCAAGGTGCTCAGCAGGTGAGAGCGAGTGAAAGGCAATAGTTTTCGACCGCATAACTGTGACCTGTTTGATCGCATAGATTTGCATTATACTCAGCGTTTATTTTGTTGTTCAAGTCATTCCTTTGAAAGTCAACCGGACTGTTTAATAAATTACCTTTGGACATAACTTTACCGTGCGTGCTTTACCTGGAATGCGTGTCGGACTACACACTTGCTCACCTCGTGGCTATTCAAGGCAAACTTTGTTTGAAATGGCCGCTACAGTTACTGTATGGCATGTCATTAAGTTACATGTCCTTTTACAATTGAAATAAAACTTCCTTTCAGAGATAACAGACCTGTTACAGATGCTAACAAACATCTCCCAGATGTGTTTATGTTGGCTCGTTCTGTAGATCCTGGGTGAATGAGTGTCTCTGTGTTGGTTTCCAGATACTGATCCTGAACTCCCAGTCAGAAGAACAAGCAGTAATGAGGTGCTACCACCATTCAGTAAGTCTTTATTGACTGATTCTAACAGTGTAAAAGTCTAGCAAAAAATGCCCTAGAGTTAAGAAATGAAGGCCGTTTATATTCAGCTTTAACAAACCGTAACTTATATTTAACTGAATATACTTCAAACCAGTAGATTACACCCATTATTTCTGCAGTAGTCTTTTGGTAATGAATTGATTGAGGTGGGCTACTTACAGTAAGGGCCTGAAGGTCCTCTAAACATTCCCTTACCCTCCTACTGAAGATGAAGAAATCTTGAATGATTTCTATATTTACTTTAACATTTAAATACAATAGTTGGGGACTTATAGAGGGATAATAATGAAATGAAATATATGAAAATGAGAATGATAAAAAGTGTAACAATGAAAATATTGAAATAATGAAATGCATTTAAAGTGCAGCCTCCAGAGTAGTTCTGTCCTGCACTCTGAGAAACGAATAAATAATTGATTGAGGCGTGCACCTGTACCTGTGCATAGTGATATTCTGTGGGTAGCCATGTTGGTCATGACTAACAGTGTGAGATGATTCATTAATTTGACAAAGTGACTCATAAATCCTTACTCGTGTTTTTTGTACCCAGAGGGTTTTAGTAATTCAATGTGTGATATCCCAACTTATTTGATTCAAATGATTCCATTACATTAAAAATGAATCATCATTTAGCTGTTTAGACACTCAGAGTGAACTGACTACTGCAGCAACTTGGGGTTAGGTGCCCTGCTCAGAGGCACAGTCGTGGCAGCCCCTGGGATCAAACTCACAACCTTTAGGTGTTCCATTTGGAAGCTCCTGAACCACTAGACCAGCAGCCCCCACATCTGAAGGTGTTCTGAACCTGCTCTCCCCATCCTGATGAAGATCAGTGATGCTTGAATGAGTGCATCTCCATCTTCACTTTGGTTCAAGTTTGGTTAGTTATAATGCATTTCTTCTTTCTCAGTGTCTGATGTCCAGGCTGTTTTTACTGAGCCAGTAACCAAAGAGGAGTTCTTAAAATGTAAGTTGGTCTGGTCTATAAACAGTGAGACAAACATGTACACTCAGCACCACTCATTCAAGTATTTGTGGAACACACACACACACACACACACACACACACACACACACACACACACACACACACACACACACACACACACACACACACACACACACACACACACAAACACACACACTGAAACACAAACACACCTTTAATCTTTTGAGTACCAGCAGTGAAAAACACTCACATGTACATACAGCTATTCATGCAAAAATACACACACACACACACACACACACACACACACACACACACACTCACACTCACACTCACAAACATAACCACACACTAATTCACAAACACACACACACACACACACACACACACTGTACATAAACACTCTCAAACATAACCACACACACACACACACACACACACACACACACACACACACACACACACACACACACACACACACACACTGAAACACAAACACATCTTTAATCTTTTGAGTACCAGCAGTGAAAAACACTCACATGTACATACAGCTATTCATGCACACACACACACACACACACACACCCTAATGAAAATGCAAATCTAACTTTGTCCACCCTTCTCCCTCATCAGACTCCTGTCACTTCACACTGGATCCAAACACAGCACAGATAAACCTCCATCTGTCTGAGGGGAACAGGAGGGTGGAGTACAGAGCTGAGCTCCAGTCATATCCTGATCATCCAGAGAGATTTGATTTTTGGCCTCAGGTGCTGTGTAGAGAGGGTGTGTCTGGACGCTGCTACTGGGAGTTGGAGTGCAGTGGGCAGGAGGTTGAAATAGCCGTCTCATATAAAAGCATCAGCAGGAAAGGAGGGGGTAATGAGTGTGTGTTTGGAGGTAATGATCAGTCCTGGAGTCTGCAGCGCTACGGCTCCGGCTCCAGCTGCTCTTTCATGCACAATAATAAACCGACTAGGCTCCCTCTAGTGGCCAGCTCCAGAATAGGAGTGTATGTGGATCACGGGGCAGGAACTCTGGCCTTCTACAGCATCTCTGACACAATGACCCTCCTGCACAGAGTCCAAACCACATTCACTCACACACTCTACCCTGGGTTTTGGATATATACTGGATCATCAGTGAAGCTGTTATAACACAAACTGTATACAGCAGGACAGAAATGTAAAGACCCCAGATGCAGATAGATGCTGTTATCACATACACACACACACACACACACACACACACACACACACACACACACACACATATAAAAAACACCCCGTATCATCAGCACACATATAAGCCACCCCTCACATGTTAAGATCTGGCAGCTTCCTCTTAGCTGCCTGAGACTCTGTTCTTGGGGAAAACAAAAGTCCAAAACCACTCCCTCATCTCTGGAGCCCAGCAGTTATTGCACCTCTGCTGGAACACACATCAGCGCACCACACATACACTATTGGGTGGGAAATGTGTTGATGAGCCCAGTGTTTCACCCCCTCTGATCCTCTCCCACAATCCATTTCCTCTCCCTCCTGCTCCCCCTAACCCTCCTTCCCCTCCCCCAGCTGTTCAGGCCTTTAGGCCCTCTCTGATTGGACACATGTCTGATGGAAGGTTGAAAGTGAAGTTTATTTACTTGAGTAGAAGTAAATATTATTTATGAGGTTGAAGTGAAGAGATATAAAAAATATATATCTGATGTAAGAAAAGCTGACTCAATCTCTGTCTAAATGTATCAGATACTATGGTGGATGTTAAATTTACTCTTTTTAAAATCAAAACCACCCATGATCACTTCTGTTGATGTGAGTCTTGTAATCAGTTCAATAATACATGTTTGTTCATCAAGCAGTTTATAGTTGTTTGTTATGATATGAAAGACGTGAATTAAAAGCACAAAACTTGTTGTCATTGGCAGCGGCCATTATATACGTTGCAGCGGTGATTATATAGATTTAACAGACCTCCGAACGTTGGGAAGGCCCATTCATGTGAATGGAGCTTTCTGCAGCACTCTGAAGAGCCGTGTAATAAGAATACATAACAGAGGGTCTGGGGGTCAGACATCAGTACATGATGTGGGAGATTGTGTGTGTCTGAAACCATAAACATCAGATTAAATAAATCATAAAACAAGTGGAGCCATAGTCCAGCTCTCTCCTTTCTCTCCTCACCTACACACACACACACACACACACACACACACACACACACACATTCTCTGTTATCTCATGTTACTGTAATGGTTGTGTAAATGAGGTGTGATTCAGTACCTTGTTGGTCTCCAGCCATTATTATCATCTACCCTCCTGACCTTTGACCTTTGTTTAGTCTGTTATGGTGAAAGAAGTGACAGCACAGAGGACAACATGTAAAATAGCTGTACGTATATAACATTCAGCATGGTAGTATGACGTATAGCTATAGCTCATGCTACACACATCAGCACACACATGAACCACTGGGGGAGAAATGCCTACACACATCAGCACACACACATGAACTACTGGGGGAGAAATGCCTTGATGAGCCCAGTGTGGTCCATCCTGTGTACTTTGCCCAGCATGTCATGGAATCCCATCACCACTAGGTGGCAGCACACGGTCCTGTTGACAGCAGCACTTCAGACCTCCATAAGACTGGCTGGCATTGGTACGTAGAGACAGTACAGGGCAAGTGACTGCAGTAGATGGAGGACGCACAGCTCTGGCCCTCAGTACTGCACACTCATGTGTCTGCTATTAGTGCTGCTGTTCAATCATCAGCTATTCTGGAACACTAGTGTGTTTCATCTTGTATTGAGAGCACAGCACATCAGCAAATGTCTACTAATGTTGCTAATGTTGAAGTCCCACTTGCCAGTGCACTTACCGTAGATACAAATGGGACATGGTTTGATGTACAATGTGTGAAAAGTTGGCCATCTGAGGCATGCTGAAACAGGGCTTTACTAGAACACACAAGTGCTGTTCTCAAATCTCCACACCCTCACATAAGCTGTGTCTGAGTCTATGCTGTCTATGCTGTTCTGTATGATCATTAAATCTCACCTTGACTGGGGTGGTTCTCAGAGGCCTTCCCCATTCCAATTATACAGTCGTGTTAGTGTTTCTCACATCTCAGTCTCTTCCTGGTCTCAGGTGAGGCTCTAGCATACACCTTTCAGTGTTGTAAACCAAGAAACCAAGAAGTGCAAAGTTCAAAATGTTGTATAATCTATCAAACATTGACATGGCAGCATCAACCTGAATGCGGCACAAAAGTTTGTCCAACATTATTTACAGGTTCTGACCCAGCTTGACTTGCGTTTAATGCTTGATACCAGTTCTCCAACTGAAATGAGTTCATGTAATTTCTATTCATATTCTGCATGTTCATCAATAAATGATTATGGACTATTCGTAATTGTTATTTTGATAAATAAATGGAGCATAGCAGTAGTTCAGTCAGGCTACAGTCATGCCCTGCAGCCCAGCTAACTGATCCGCTGATTTGTCGCTCATATACACTATATTGCCAAAAGTATTGGGTCACTGGCCTTGACTCACATATGAACTTGTTAGGCTACTACTTGTTAGGCTGTCCCTGTTCTTCTTTGGTGGCATAGCTGATCTACAAAGCACAAAAGGGGCAACATATACATGCACAGACTCTATTGTATAACTGCACATGATCACAGTGTATTGAGCACTTCAGTTCATGTCCTACAAATCAATCCCATCCAACCGCCTTTCCCGGTCTCTCAATAAGACACACAGGCATCTGATTGGCTAATCCCTCATTCCCACCCCATCCTACCTGTCCTCCTCCTGAGAGTTCTGATGAAGCAAAACAGAAACTAAATTCAACTCTTGCTCTGCTGCTGCTTCTCAGAGTGTGTGCTTGTTTGTGAGAAAAAATGGCTGACGCGACCTCCATGAAGAAGATCTGCTCTCGTCATAAGAAGAAGCTTGAAATATTTTGCCGCAATGACCAGATTTTTATCTGCTCTCAGTGCAAGATGGACGAACATAAAGGTCATGACACAGTCTCGGCTGCCGAGGAAAGGAGAAACAAACAGGCGAGTACTGAAGCCACACCTGTGTTTTACAACCCCAATTCTGAAAATGTTGGGACGCTGTGTAAAAAGTTGCTTAAAAAAAGAATGTATGACTAAAGGGGGGTCCAAACCAAAGATTCTCGATGAGACGAGTTGCAACATTCAAAAAACCCTAAACCTGTGACTAAACATGTTGAATGCTTTGCGACGGCTTGCAACAATGTGCAGCATTTATTTCACACTGTTGCAACTCCTTCTGCAATGGTTTCGTCTCGTCGTGGATCTTTTGTGTGAATTGGGCCTGATCATGTCAAACCTGTGTATATTTGAGAATAGATCGAAGACAGCATGACAATTGTTGAAGGAGAGAAATGTTATTATTATTATTATTATTATTATTATCATTATATCATATTATTATTTGTATTTGATGCCAGCAGCATGACTCAAAAGATTTGGGACAGGGGCATTTATAGCACTGTGTTGCTCCAATTCTTCATCTTACAACATTCTGGATCGGACCTGAAGGGACCAGTTACTAGTTTTGAGAATTAATTTTATGCCCAATATAGGATTTCAGCTGCTCAACAGTCTGCGGCCTCCTAATTGTGCTTTTCATTCAATATTGCACCCAATTTCACAGATCTGAACTGCTTACAGGCCATTCAGTACCAAGCTGTTTTCAGAAGTTTTCTTGGGTGTAGACTTTAAGCTGCAGGAAGCAACGGACAGTCTGGGCTACAAGCACAGGATTTCTACTGTTCCTTCACAATTATTGTGTTGAACACACACAGTGGTGCCATGTAAGGACCCTGTTCATGTTGTACAGCTCTTGTCATGACATTTTGAGTCTGTTAGAAGGCACAACGTTTAGAACATGCATAGCACAGCTCATAGGCACTTTGGCTGCTGTAGTTGGTTATCTCGCATCAGAAAGCACCAGTTTTTCCCCCATTTTCCCTGTACAAGGACTCTAATGGAGATGTGACTACACATCGAAAAATTAGTCAGTGATGTTTTTTGTGGGGGGTGCTGTGGCGCAGCAGGCTACAGTGCTTGTACCAGGTACCTGTGCCCAGGTTCAAATCTGGCCTGTGGTCATGTCCATATCCCACCCCATCTCTCTTTCCCACTTGTTTTTTTTTTTTTTTTAAAGAGATGTTTTTGCACCTTGAAGTAAATCAAATTAAATGAAGAAGACATCTGAGCAGCAGCAGTGTCCCTCTCCTTCTCTCTACATGATCTGCCTGGTTGCACTGGATTGTCGCTAAAGCGCGGAGAACCTTCCTTTGTCATCTGCCCTGTGCAGTACACTTAAACTAAGTACCGGTAGGCCGTTTGAGACACAGCCATACACTTGTCTTAAGTGTGTGTGCAATTGTATCAACAGGGGGAGCTGAAGGAGACCCAGAGGAGATTCCAGCAGAGAATCCAGCAAAGTGAGAAGGAGATGCAGGAGCTGAGGAAAGCCGTGGAGGAGAGGACCAACGTGAGTGATAGTCAGAGGATACTTTCAACAGTTTCAGGGCCACAATACCTGCTCGTGCTCTATAAACCCCCTTGTGTAGTATTAATAGTTCAAAGTTACACAAAAATAGTGAACTCTGAGTTGAGAAATGCTGTAGAGCTGTAACTATTGAGCCGTAA
>NC_085001.1:3486916-3491916 GCF_963854185.1 Sardina pilchardus | reverse complement strand
TGGCTGCATGTGTGCAATGGAGCTGATGTGTGTGTCTACACTAACGGGTAGACATGTGATAATATGAAAATAAATAATGATGCAGATTTATGTCGGTGATGATACATCCTACACATACGTAATTTCATACATCCTTCACATCTTGTATGGCAGGTTTCAAATTAACTTTAATAAACTCTTTTGGGAAAGTAACATTCTAGAAAATGTTATATTTTCTAAAGGACATTCATATCTATTTAGGCTAGGACTTGTGTGTGTTCTTGATATTTTAGCCTAAACTGCATTGATTAATTGCTCATTCCCAGTAGGCGTTCAAGGAGCCATATCTCCAGTGGGGAAAAGAGGGTTCACAGGGTATCTTAAATTCATCCAAGTTATCCACTATCAGGTAGCATTGAATGCTTTATGTCCTCAATGAATCTGTTAAATATACCTTTCTACTGCATTATACTGTATTTCTTGTCCAAAAAAGCAGAGCAACGTGAAAAGAAAATATAGACGGGTTTATTTATTACCCAAGCAGTCTCTTCTCTCTTGGTGAGCACCAACCCTTTAGATGAGTATAGAATCACTTCACTCTGAAAAAATATTGTACATCATTCTACTAACACACATCAAACATCTTGTTACAGCCCACAGACTCCTGAGTTGTTCTCCAATAGTATCTCCATACGAGGGAGAATTAAAACAATAAAAATACAATACAGGTTTTAGAGCAGGATGATATTTCAACTGTTTACCGGTTCACACTACATTTTTGCTTGTCAAACAATTTTCTAAACATATCTTCCAAACAGCACAACCTCACACAGCATCTGCAAAGCCTTCACTAGTACATCTCTGTGCACTTGCTGCTCCACCTGAAGTCCAGCACCAACGGCTTCCACGGGCCCAAGCTGGGCGCGGAGGTGTGTGTGATAGTCCAGCACCAACGGCTTCCACGGGCCCAAGCTGGGCGCGGAGGTGTGTGTGATCCGCATGAGCCTGGCGCTGGCCTTCATCTAGTTGCTCTTCCTGGCGGCCGAGCTCTACGTCCACTAGCTGATCTCACAGCAGCAGCAGAACGTGCTGGTCATCACCGTCCTCCTCTCCTCTACGTCCACTAGCTGATCTCACAGCAGCAGCAGAACGTGCTGGTCATCACCGTCCTCCTCTCCTCTACGTCCACTAGCTGATCTCACAGCAGCAGCAGAACGTGCTGGTCATCACTGTCCTCCTCTCCTATACGTCCACTAGCTGATCTCACAGCAGCAGCAGAACGTGCTGGTCATCACCGTCCTCCTCTTCTCTACGTCCACTAGCTGATCTCACAGCAGCAGCAGAACGTGCTGGTCATCACCGTCCTCCTCTCCTCTACGTCCAGTAGCTGATCTCACAGCAGCAGCAGAACGTGCTGGTCATCACCGTCCTCCTCTCCTCGCTCTACTCGGCCGTCTGTGGACTCGTGCTCGTCTACGGCAAGAAGAGCCACTGGAAGGAGCTGCTGCACCTCTACAGCCTCACGCTGGACAGGTACACCTGCCTCACCTGTCTGAAGGCACCTGAGAAGACACCAGACTCCAGCGGGGCTACTTCTCATTAAGGGTCCCACCCAAAGCACACAAATATTTACCGTGTCGTGACCATGAGCTACCGTGGTGTCGCATATGCAGCCTGTCCATGCTGCCATTATGCTGCTGCTACACACACACACACACACACACACACACACACACACATATACACATACACATATTATCACTCACAAAGAAATGGCATAGCTATTGTGCATACCTTTAGCATTTTGTCATCCATTAGCTAGAGACTATCTGTTTATCTACTGTATTGCTGTCTCATACACATACACCCCTCCCACTCACACACACTGAGAGACACACACCCCTCCCACACACACACACACTGAGAGACACCCCCCCCCCCCCTCCCACACACACACACTGTACATTCTCAGATATAGTCCCTCCTCCTTATCCATGTGGCAGCCACTCCTCCTGATGAGAATACAGGAAACCAAAAGTGCCCTTTCACACTGCTGTGTCCTCTCTTGCTGCCCTTTCACACTGCTGTGTCCTCTCTTGCTGCCCTTTCACACTGCTGTGTCCTCTCTTGCTGCCCTTTCACACTGCTGTGTGTTCTCTTGCTGCCCTTTCACACTGCTGTGTGTTCTCTTGCTGTGTGTGGTCAGGACAAAACATGGCGGACCCCGCAACCAAAAGACAGGAGTCCTTCACTTGTCCAGTTTGTCTGGATCTACTGAAGAATCCAGTCTCCATTCCATGTGGACACACGTATTGTTTGGGCTGCATTGAAGGCTGCTGGGATCAGGAGGATGGTAAAGGCATCTACAGCTGCCCCCAGTGCAGACGGACATTTAGGCCGAGACCTGCTGTCAGTAAAAACACTCTGATTGCTGAGATGGTGGAGGACTTTAGGAAGACTGGACTCCAGGCTGCTGTTGCTGCTCAGTCTTCTTTTGAACCTGGAGATGTGGAGTGTGACGTCTGCACTGGGAGAAAACTCAAAGCCGTCAAATCCTGTCTGGATTGTCTGTTGTCTTACTGTGAAAGTCACTTCAAAGCTCACAATGATCTAAATCCAGGAAGAAAACACACAGTGGTTGATGCCACAGGCCAGCTACAGGAGAGGATCTGCCCCCGTCATCAGAAGGTGTTTGAGATATTTTGTCGTACTGATCAGAGGTTTATCTGCTACCTGTGCACGATGGATGAACATATAGGCCATGAGACAGTTGCAGCTGCAGCAGAACGGACCGCCAAACAGGTGAGTACTGGATCCGTGTCTTCATTTTATTAGAAAGGTCTGATATTCATGTAATGTGTGTGTGTAATGACGAGCATTTTACCTCTTAAAGTCTACTGATTTTGTTTTTCTACTGACTCCGTCATTAGAGGAGACACAAACCAGGAAATCATTGCAGGTGCAAAGGGCAAAATGTGTAAAATCTGTCAAACATTAACATGGCATCATCGATATGAATATGATACCGCACAAAAGGTCCAATGCTTTTTACAGTCCCTTAGTCAGTTTAACTTTTGACAGTTCGATGTTTAACATCAGTTGTGGGAGTAACTGGAGTAAGTTCATGTTCAGTAAGTTCATAACAATATTATCAAATGTTGCAAAAGTAGCGGATGGAGTAGCAGATGGAGGCTAATTGTCAAGCATGATTTGTTTTCATACATCTAGTTAATATCATTGCTTTGACAAATGAACAGGAAGCATTGTTAGGTATGTTCAGTGGCGCCTGCAGGCGTACGGCCGTATGCACTGTGCGTACCTTGAGACTACTCATCAAGGAAAGAAAATTACCCTTGTGCGTGTGTATTCACATCAAATTGGCCTACCATAACTTCCCAACTATGCACAGAATCCCATTAGCCGCATGCCATGCCATCAGGCTATTTACAATTTTCTATATGACGTTTGTCAACACGTTATCAAAATTAACTTAAAGCAGAGCTACTGTATATCCACGCGCACATATTTCATTTGAGCAGGAGAGATTACGCACGCAGGCGCGCAAGTAGGCTACTTGTTGTTTTCTTTTACTCTGCTATCTATTATGGTTATCAGAACACAATGTGACGCTAAATCACTAACTCAAATGCTCATCATGGATATCGCAAGTTCTTTTAAACAACGAAAAGAGAAAGAATGGAAGATGGAGGCAGGAAAGCTAGAGGAGATTCCAGATGGGCAATAACAAGCTAGGTAGGCTAGACAATTTGTGTGCTTGTCGGAACGTTAGACTAGCATTACAACACTGTTTAACATCAGACGTTAATGCTTGAACAAAACTAAACGTAACTTAGCAGTAACTTAGCTGTGTAACGTTGTCCAAATGAGTATTGTGTAAGGGATAATCAACGACGCGCCGTGCGTTTATAGGAAAATAATGCACGTTCGAAGTGGTAATAAGGACCCGACGCCGCAGGCGGAGGGGACTATACACTTCGATAAGTGCATTATTTTCCTATAAACGCACGGCGCGGAGTTGATTATCCCGCTTATACCACTACTATCACTTTCACATTTCTAATTGTGTTATTGCATGTGGATGTTATAGCCTACTTTTTTGCTGACCAATGCACAAATCTAAAACCGAGAAACGGACAAATATTGTACAATATCAGCAAAATATTTTCGGGGGGGTGGGGGGGGTGTTGATTGGTGTGCGTACCATAGCATTAATTTCTGCAGGCGCCCCTGGGTATGTTTGTTTTAATATCAACAGAAGCAGTTGGGACAGACCCAGAGGAGATTCCAGCAGAGTATCCAGGAGAGAGAGAAGGAGCTGCAGGAGCTGAGGAAGGCTGTGGAGAATCTCAAGGTGAGTACTGAGCAAACTAGCGGGCTATCATCAACGAGTGTCTCTGCTGCCATCTCTACAGCACACAAAGAACCACTGACACCATGAGACACTTTCAGCTTCACCTCCCTCTGTGTGTCTCCTGCTCTCCTCTTTGTGTGTCTCCTAACAGAGCTCAGCACAGACAGCAGTGGAGGACAGTGAGAGCATCTTCACTGAGATGATCCGCTCCATTGAGAGAAGGCGCTCTGAGGTGACAGAGCTGATCAGAGCTCAGGAGAAGGCTGAGGTGAGTCGGGCTGAAGGACTCCTGAAGAGACTGGAGCAGGAGATTGCTGAGCTGAAGAGGAGAGATGCTGAACTGGAGCAGCTTTCACACACAGAGGATCACATCCATTTCCTCAAGGTACGATTGACCTGAAACTTATATGCTAATATAACTTATATATTAATTCTATAAAATATTTAGTTGATATTTTCGTGCAACATATGACACACAGTATGTCCAAATGAACGGTGTGTAATAGATAGTCTTTATTGTCCTATAAGGATATTCTTCTTCACACATCAATCAACATTCCATAAAAGAGATAGCAGCATTTGATGTTCACAACACATATAACATATCACACATCAGACATCACATATTGCACATTGCACATTACACATC
>NC_085001.1:3131916-3141916 GCF_963854185.1 Sardina pilchardus | reverse complement strand
AGATGTGTGTGTGTGTGTGTGTGTGTGTGTGTGTGTGTGTGTGTACAGTATGTGTCTGTGTGTGAGTGAGTGGGGGTGAGGGGCAGTGGAATTAGTGGGTTTGTCAGCAACAGGTTGTGAAATCAGCGCTGTCTCTTTAAGAGCCAAGAGCCCGCCTCTCTGGGGAACAAGGGAACGCCTGAAACCCCGCCCCTCTCCCACATAGCACTGGAGTGACATCAATAGAACAGCCCTGTGATTGGTGGACAAGAAGTTTTCCTGTGTTGATTCAAAGAGGGAGAGGAACAGGGGGCGAGTGGGAGAAGAGAGAGAAGAGAGGAAAGAGGGAGTGGGAGAGAGAGAGAGAAGAGAGGAAAGAGGGAGTGGGAGAGAGAGAGAGAAGAGAGGGAAGAGGGTAGGGGGTAGAGAGAGAGAGAGAAAAGTGAAGTGAAGGGTGTTGGGGAAGAATGTGTGTGTGTGTGTGTGTGTGTGCCTCGGGGGGAAGTTAGTGCCGTAGTTTATAGAGTGGCGTCCGAGCCGCAGGAAACACACACAGCAGAGCGCTGCAGGCGGATGGACAGACACAGAGAGGCTGTGTGAGGAGGACGAGTGCTGATGCACACACTCTCGCCCCTGCTGGGAGGCAGTGAGTACCCCCACGGCAGTGTGTGTGTGTGTGTGTGTGTGTGTGTGTGTGTGTGTGTTTATGTTTAAAAGGGGCATGTCTGGGAGTACTGTACAAGGGACATGTCTGTAGGCTGTTACCTCTCTGTCAAACTTTAAGAGTGATCTTAGACATTATATGATATGAAAGTAGTCTCCAAAGTGGAGGGAATGTAATCTTAGACATTATATGATATGAAAGTAGTCTCCAAAGTGGAGGGAATGTAATCTTAGACATTATATGATATGAAAGTAGTCTCCAAAGTGGAGGGAATGTGATCTTAGACATTATATGATATGAAAGTAGTCTCCAAAGTCTCCAAAGTGGAGGGATTGTGATCTTAGACATTATATGATATGAAAGTAGTCTCCGAAGTCTCCAAAGTGGAGGGATTGTGATGGTGTGTGCAGCTCATTGCCAGGGTGGCCAGATGTGTGGATGCTTTAGCTGGAGTTAAGATAACAGGGTGGCCAGATGTGTGGATGCTTTAGCTGGAGTTGAGATAACACACCTGTAGCAGTATCAGCTCCAGAAACTTCATGCGCGCCATGTATGCATTACTTTGTGGAAGACGTGCTGTGAGCTTGATTTATCTCCTGGTTTTCATGTCACTTTGGGAGAAAGTCTTATCCAGGGTTTAAATATAGACTGTGTCCTGCACAACAAGTCCTCTCATCCACAAAGAATGCGTTGCTGTTAGTTTGGCAGTTGGGCGTTCAGTTGGTCTGGAGTGAAGTGCAGAGATTTGAATTGCTTGATGAACATCGGAAGTAGAATGTTTGAAGAGTGTGATGGTTTCAAGGCAGGGTGTGTGTGTGTTTCTTTGTGTTGTGGTTTGTGTGTGCTGTATGTGTGTGTCTGTGTGAGCAGTATGTGTGGGTGTGTGGAGGTCAATATACCATATCTGTGTGTTTGTGTGTTGAGCGGGTTGTGCGTGTGTGTGTTTGTGTGTTGAGCGGTTGTGTATGTGCGTGTGTGTGTTTGTGTGTTGAGCAGTTGTGAATGTGCGTGTGTGTGTGTGTTTGTGTGTTGTGGCGGTTGCGTATGTGTTTGTGTGTGTGTGTGTGTGTGTTGAGGTGGTTGTGTACCGTGTGTGTGTGTGTGTGTGTGTGTGTGTGTGTGTGTGTGTGTGTTGTTCTGCCCTCTGCCCAGATGACACAGCAGAATGGAGAAAAGGCAGAAGTTTGCTTTACTTGAGGCGTGTGTGTGAAAGAGGAACACAGAGATATTAGGCTGTAACCGAGGAACACGGCCTGATACATTAGAACCGAGGAACACAGCCTGATATTAGAACTGAGGAGGACAGCCTGATACATGAGAACTGAGGAACACAGCCTGATATTAGAACTGAGGAACACAGAAAACAGATATTAGAACTGAGGAACACAGCCTGATATTAGAACTGAGGAACATAGAACAAAGATATTAGAACTGAGGAACACAGATCACTGATATTAGAACTAAGGAACACAGATATTAGGCCATAACTGAGGAGCACAGGCTGATATATAAGAACTGAGGAACACAGATGTTAGAACTGAGGAACACAGATATTAGGCCATAACTGAGGAACACAGAACACAGATATTAGAACTGAGGAACACAGAACACTGATATTAGAACTAAGGAGCACAGATATTAGGCCATAACTGAGGAGTTCTGGCTGATATTAGAACTGAGGAACACAGAACACAGACGTTAGAACTGAGGAACACAGAACACAGATATTAGGCCATAACTGAGGAGCACAGGCTGATATTAGAACTGAGGAACACAGAACCCAGATATTAGGCCATAACTGAGGAATTCATCTGATGCCTCCTCTGCTCCTGCGTGACCGTGGATAAGTCCTCACAGATTTGGCAGGAGGAGTCACACAGTAGCCTACTGTGTTCCAGGGTGATGTTTCAAATGCAGCAGTGCTCTGTGCTGAAAACATTTATTTTTACTGTTTTACAGTGAGAGCCTAAATGAACACACATACTTTTTCACGGAATAAAATGAGCTTGGCTGGCGTGCAGTAGTAGTGTAGTGTAGTGGTTAAAGGGATATTCCGCCATTTTTGGAAATACGCTCATTTTCCACCTCCCCTCGAGCAAAACAATCGATATTTACCTTGTTCCCGTTCATCCAGCCATTCTGTGAGTCTGGCGATACAACTTTTAGCTTCAGCCTAGCATAGATCACTGAATCGGATTAGACCATTAGCTTCTCGCCTGCTAGCTTCATGTTTAAAAGTGACTAAGATTTCTGATAATTTTCCCATTTAAAACGTGTCTCCTCTCAAGTTAGAAAGTGCTATAAGACCAACTGAAAATGAAACCTGGCGTTTTTCTAGGCTGATTTGACATGGAACTACACTCTCATCTGGCGTAATAATCAAGGCAACTTGCAAACATACCATAGGCGCAGTGATATCGTACGCAGCATCTGAAAATAGTCCCCATAGACATCAAGCAGTAGTAGTGCCAGTAGCAGCAAGTTGCCTTGATTATTACGCCAGATGAGAATGTAGTTCCATGTCAAATCAGCCTAGAAAAACGGCAGGGTTCATTTTCAGTTGGTCTTATTGCACTTCCTAACTTGAGAGGACACACGTTTTAAATGGGAAAATTACCAGAAATATTAGTCACTTTTAAACATGAAGCTAGCAGGCGAGAAGCTAATGGTCTAATCCGATTCAATGATCTATGCTAGGCTGAAGCTAAAAGTTGTATCGCCAGACTCACAGAATGGCTGGATGAACGGGAACAAGGTAAATATCGATTGTTTTGCTCGAGGGAAGGTGGAAAATGAGCGTAATTCCACAAATGGCGGAATATCCCTTTAAGGAGCTGGGCTAGCGTGCAGTAGTAGTGTAGTGGATAAGGAGCTGGGCTAGCGTGCAGTAGTATTGTAGTGGTTAAGGAGCTGAGCTAGCTTGCAGGAGTAGTGTAGTGTAGTGGTTAAGGAGCTGGGCTAGTGTGCAGTAGTAGTGTAGTGGTTAAGGAGCTGGGCTAGCCTGTAGTAGTAGTGTAGTGGTTAAGGAGCTGGGCTAGCGTGCAGTAGTAGTGTAGTGTAGTGGTTAAGGAGCTGGGCTAGCCTGCAGTAGTGTAGTGGTTAAGGAGCTGGGCTAGTGTGCAGTAGTAGTGTAGTGGTTAAGGAGCTGGGCTAGCGTGCCGTAGTAGTGTTGTGTAGTGGTTAAGGAGCTGGGCTAGCCTGCAGTAGTAGTGTTGTGTAGTGGTTAAGGAGCTGGGCTAGCGTGCTATAGTAGTGTTGTGTAGTGGTTAAGGAGCTGGGCTAGCGTGCAGTAGTAGTGTAGTGGTTAAGGAGCTGGGCTAGCGTGCAGTAGTAGTGTAGTGGTTAAGGAGCTGGGCTAGCTTGCAGTAGTAGTGTTGTGTAGTGATTAAGGAGCTGGGCTAGCGTGCAGTAGTAGTGTTGTGTAGTGATTAAGGAGCTGGGCTAGCGTGCAGTAGTAGTGTTGTGTAGTGGTTAAGGAGCTGGGCTAGCCTGCAGTAGTAGTGTTGTGTAGTGGTTAAGGAGCTGGGCTAGCGTGCTGTAGTAGTGTTGTGTAGTGGTTAAGGAGCTGGGCTAGCGTGCAGTAGTAGTGTTGTGTAGTGGTTAAGGAGCTGGGCTAGCGTGCAGTAGTAGTGTAGTGGTTAAGGAGCTGGGCTAGCGTGCTGTAGTAGTGTTGTGTAGTGGTTAAGGAGCTGGGCTAGCGTGCAGTAGTAGTGTAGTGGTGAAGGAGCTGGGCTAGCGTGCTGTAGTAGTGTTGTGTAGTGGTTAAGGAGCTGGGCTAGCGTGCAGTAGTAGTGTAGTGGTTAAGGAGCTTGGGCTAGCCTGCAGTAGTAGGCCCAGGTATTATATTGTGTGTGTGTGTGTGTGTGTGTGTGTGTGTGTGTGCGTGCGCGTGTATGTGTGTGTGTGTGTGTGTGTGTGTGTAGGATCATATGAAGGCCCAGGTGTTATATCATGTGTGTGTGTGTGTGTGTGTGTGTGTGTGTGTGTGTGTGTGCGTGCGCGTGTATGTGTGTGTGTGTGTGTGTGTGTGTGTGTAGGCTCACCTGAAGGCCCAGGTGTTATATTGTGTGTGTGTGTGTGTGTGTAGGCTCACCTGAAGGCCCAGGTGACTCGTCAGAAGCAGCTGCTGGACATCATGAGCCAGCGTCATGCGGAGCTGGAGGAGAGACTGGACTACATGATCACGCGCATCGCCAAGGAGACGCAGGACATCCAGGACCTGGAGCAGCAGCTCACCGACGGTGAGAGAGAGAACTCTGATTGGCTCTCTGGTGATGAGAGAGAGCTCTGATTGGCTCTCTGGTGATGAGAGAGCTCTGATTGGCTCTCTGCTGATAAGAGAGATCTGATTGGCTCTCTGCTGATGAGAGAGATCTGATTGGCTCTCTGCTGATGAGAAAACTTGGTTGTGTGAGTGCTGATTGGTGATCGATGAAGGTGAGGAGAGCTCTGATTGGCTCTCTGGTGGTGAGACAGTTATGATGCTGGTTAGTGAGGTAGTCTGATGCTGGTTAGTGAGGTAGTCTGATGCTGGTTAGTGAGGTAGATTAATGGTTAGTGATGAGGTATTCTGATGCTGGTTAGTGAGGTAGATTAATGGTTAGTGATGAGGTATTCTGATGCTGGTTAGTGAGGTAGATTAATGGTTAGTGATGAGGTAGTCTGATGCTGGTTAGTGAGGTATTCTGATGCTGGTTAGTAAGGTAGTCTGATGCTGATTCATGAGGTACAGTAGGTTAATTGTTAGCAGGGAGGTGATCTGATATAAATTGGGGTCATTTTGTGCTAAGATATGATTAGTCTAGACTTGGACTGGTGGTTGATTAAATGGAACATATAAAGTTCAGTGATGCATATGTAGCTTTGTGTTAAACAATGCCCCCTTTGTCTCCGCTCTGCTCTACTCACCATGGGGCGCACAGGGTGTGTGTGTGTGTGTGTGTGTGAGAAAGAGTGTTGTCTGTGAATGTGTGTGTGTGTGAGAGAGAGAGTGTTATCTGTGAGTGTGTGTTTTTGTATGTATGTGTATGTACTATGTATGTGTATTTTTCTGTTTGTTTTCCTATTATTATTCATTATCTCCCTCAACAATGAAATTGTCTTCTCTGATTGGCTGATGGGGTGGCCATTAACTTCGTATAACCTGCTACCTTTGAAGTAGTTCCCGTATCACACTTGAATATTAATTCGCCAAACTCGTTGCGAAGTTTAAATGAACTGTCACGTTGCATCCAAGCTGAAATACAGACGTGCAGAACCATAGTAACATTGTAGCATATGACGGAGGTGGATTGTAGCTAGTTGGATGCCATGTAGGCTATAAAAGTAGCGATCTTTCAAAGTTAAAGTTAATCAGAATCCTGAGATATGCCCGCTTGACAACTGGAGAGATAGAACTAACGACTGGCTTTTGGCCGTAGCAACCAGCCATTTAGAACTAACGACTGGCTTTTGGCCATAGCAACCATCCATTTAGAACTAGTAACGGCAGTTTTGTCCTGCAAGTAGAAATTTGATATGTGGCGGAAAGTAGTCCCTGCAGTCAAGGCAGTTTTAGCGATGTTAACGGACGCAACGGTGGAATAAAACTATGTTCTAAATATACATGTTATGACTACAAACGGGAGATAAGCGGGATAACGGCCTTCGAGGTCGACCGGTTCGATGGAAATAATGGCACGGCGGAGGTAACTCCGTCTCCGTGCTTCGCACGTCGCCGGAGTTCTAGACCTCCACCTAGCCATTATTTCCATCGAACCGGTCACCTCGTCGGCCGTTATCCCTTACATATTATTCAAGTAAGATATAGGGCTTAATGTTTGTGATATGATATGATGTGGTGGTGTGTGTGTGTGTGTGTGTGTGTGTGTGTGTGTGTGTGTGTGTGTGTGTTCAGGCCAGATCTCGGCGAACGAGTCTCTGAAGCGGGAGCTGGAGGAGGTGATCTCGGGCCTGCAGGAGTACCTGCGCGGGGTCAGAGGTCAAGCTCGCCAGGCCCAGAGCGACTGCCGCCGCCTGCAGAGCCAGAACCAGGCACTGGAGCGCCTCCTGCAGGACAGAGAGGAGCAGTGCAGGCAGCTGCAGCACGGCCAGGAGGTGAGGGTGCAGGAGTGTGTGTGTGTGTGTGTGTGTGTGTGTGTGTGTGTGTGTGTGTGTGTGTGTATGTGTGTGTGTGTGTGTGTGTGTGTGTGTGTGTGTGTGTGTGTGTGTGTGTGTGTGTGAAAGTCAGGGAGAGAGGGAGAGAGAGAGAGACCAGTGTGTGTGTGTGTGTGTGTGTGTAAGGGAGAGAGAGACCAGTGCGTGTGTGTGTGAGAGAGAGAGAGAGAGAGAGAGAGAGGGAGAGAGAGACCAGTGTGTGTGTGTGTGTGTGTTTGTGTGTGTGTGTGTGTGTGTGTGTGTGAAAGTCAGGGAGAGAGGGAGAGAGAGAGAGACCAGTGTGTGTGTGTGTGTGTGTGTGTGTGTGTAAGGGAGAGAGAGACCAGTGTGTGTGTGCGTGTGTGTGTGTGAGAGAGAGAGAGAGAGAGGGAGAGAGAGACCAGTGTGTGTGTGACTGTGTGTGTGTGTGTGTGTGTGTGTGTGTAAGGGAGAGAGAGACCAGTGTGTGTGTGTGTGTGTGTGTGTGTGTAAGGGAGAAAGAGAGACCAGTGTGTGTGTGTGTGTGTGTGCGTGTGCGCATGTGCGTGCGTATGTGTGTGTGTGTGTGTGTGTGTGTGTGTGTGTGTGTGTGTGTGTGTGTGCGCGTATGTGTGTGTGTGTGTGTGTGTGTGTGTGTGTGTGTGTGTGTGTGTGTGTGTGTGCTAATGCTAAGGCTGGCTGGAGTGGTGTGTGGTTAGGATACAGTGTCAGATGGAATCTCCTCTCCCTCCAAGACCTTACACAGGACAGGACATCCTGACAGGAAGTGGGGTCTGATGAAAACAAGATTGACAAAAATAAACACAAGTGTGTGTGTGTGTGTGTGTGTGTGTGTATGCCTGCAGGAGCTGGTGTGGAGGGAGGCTGTGAAGGAGAGTGTTGTGTCAGTATGTGTGTTTTATGTGTTAACTCTCTCTCGCTGTGTGTGTGTGTGTGTGTGTGTGTGTGTGTGTGTGTGTGTGTGTGTGTGTGTGTGTGTGTGTGTGTGTGTGTGTGTGTGTGCCAGGAGGAGAGGAACACAGAGATAGACAAGCTGAGAGCAGAGCTGAGTAGGCTGCGATCACTCACTAAGGTATTCCACTGTTACACACACACACACACACACACACACACACATACACACACACACACACACACACACACACACACACACACACACACACACACACACACACACACAGTCAATCACTCACCATTTCACAATGTTTTTGGATCATATAAAGCTTGTTGAAATGCGTGTGTGTGTGTGTGTGTGTGTGTGTGTGTGTGTGTGTAGGTGGAGCGGGCAGCTCTTGAAGCAGAGCTTCAGAATGAGAGACAAGCCAGAGAAAACGCTGAGGTTCGTGTGCAGCTGGAGACCGAAAACCTTCTGGAACACATCAGCTCACTAAAGGTCCGCCTGTGTGTGTGTGTGTGTGTGTGTGTCTGTGTGTGTGTGTTTAAGGGGGGGGGAGGCTGTAGGGTCATCTGAGGACCTACATTAGATGTTGTGTTGTGTGTGTGTGTGTGTGCACGCATGTGCCTATAGAACAGCATTTGTGTGTGCATAGTACAGTATTTTGCCATAATAAGCAGTGTTATTGACCAGTTGGACTTGGTGTGTGTGTGTGTGTGTGTGTGTGTGTGTGTGTGTGTGTGTGTGTGTGTGTGTTTAGGAGGAGAGTGATGCGTTGCGAGACGACGCTGCTGAGCTGCAGTCTAAACTGCAGAGCACCTCAGCGGTCCTCATCCACCCAGACGATCTCCTGCAGCGCCTGCACAGCCTCACACACAACCTCACACACACCCTCGGCTCGGACACACCTGACGGCAGGTGAGTCGCGCTGGTATCCTAAGCACACCTGACGGCAGGTGAGTCGCGCTGGTATCCTAAGCACACCTGACGGCAGGTGAGTCGCGCTGGTATCCTAAGCACACCTGACGGCAGGTGAGTCGCGCTGGTATCCTAAGCACACCTGACGGCAGGTGAGTCGCGCTGGTATCCTAAGCACACCTGACGGCAGGTGAGTCGCGCTGGTATCCTAAGCACACCTGACGGCAGGTGAGTCGCGCTGGTATCCTAAGCACACCTGACGGCAGGTGAGTCGCGCTGGTATCCTAAGCACAGACTCGTTGCCGTTGCAGTCAAGCTCCAGAGTTAGTAAAGTGCAGCAGAGGGCTTAATCTCAATTGGGGAGATATCGGAGTAAAGGCAAATCCTCAGATTAGGGAGCTATCAGAGTAAAAGTAAATCCTCAGATTGGGGAGATGTCAGAGTAAAGGTAAATCCTCAGATTATGGACATATCAGAGTAAAGGTAAATCCTCAGATTAGGGACATATCGGAGTAAAGATAAATCCTCAGATCTGTAGCTTGAATTTTTTTCCTCATCTTTCTAAATCACTTAGAATTACAGCGTCTGCTAAATGAATAAATGTATAGAAACAGGAGACATGTAGAAAAAGATCTCTGTGTTGTGTTGATGTGTTGTGTTGATGTGTTGTTAATGTGATGCTGTGTTGTGTTGATATTGTGTTGTTGTTGTGTTGTGTTGATATTGTGTTGTTGTTGTGTTGTGTTGATATTGTGTTGCTGAGTTGTTTTGTTGTGTTGTTGTGTTGTGTTGTTGTGTTGATGTGCTGTTGTGTTGATGTGTTGTTGTGTTGATGTGCTGTTGTGTTGTTGCTGTTGTGTTGTTGTGTTGTGTTGTGTTGTTGATGTGTTGTTGTGTTGTTGTTGTGTTGTTGTTGTGTTGTGTTGATGTGTTGTTGTTGTGTTGTTGTTGTTGTGTTGTGTTGTGTTGTTGATGTGTTGTTGTGTTGTTGATGTTGTTGTTGTGTTGATGTGTTGCTGTTGTTGTTGTTGTTGTGTTGATGTGTTGTTGTGTTTGCAGTGTGGGAGCCACTCTACGCAACGTTGCTGTGGAGGAGCGTCTACAGGAGCTGCAGCAGGAGCTCTGGCGTCTGGTCAGGCAGGAGAAGGAGCAGGCACGGCTCATAGAGGAGCAGAGGGAGCAGACACAGCTCATAGAGGAGCAGAGGGAGCAGACACAGCTCATAGAGGAGCAGAAGGAGGAGGGCAGGAGGGTCCAGGAGCAGGGGGAGGAGTCCAAACGGCTGTGGGAGGAGCAGGGGGAGGAGTCCAAACAGCTGTGGGAGGAGCGAGAGGAGAGCCGACGCCGGCAGGAGACTCTGAATGGAGAACTGCAGCTCCTGAGACAGCAGCTCACAAGCCTGCAGAGAC